>NC_056728.1:1743626832-1743874332 GCF_019279795.1 Protopterus annectens
ACTGGAACTCCCTTAGTGAGGAACATCTTGTCTTGGCGAGAGGTGATAAACTTGATGGGCCTCCGAGGGACTGGTTCCATAGTATCAGGAGACTCCCATGCCCTTCGAGCAACCAATTCCATTAGTTTTTCGAAGGGCGGAGTCACCCAGGAGGTGAAAGGTTGAGACTCAAAGGCCTTCAAGAGCACCGACTCATCCTCAGTAGGGCTAATGGACTGCCAATCACCCCTCTGCTTATGGGCTTCCAGGATATCAGCAAAGGAGATATCCTCTGAGGGGGACCCCTCTGATTCCTCTAAGTAGGTGTCTGATGTCAAAGATTCCTGGAGGGAATCTAAATGCCTCCTCTTACAAAGTTTCTTCCTGGGAACCTCATCAGTGGGAGCTTCTGGTGAGGTCTCAGTAGAACAACGGTCACCTGATGGGGTTACCTGAGACTCTGGGTCTCGACGCTTCACAGGGACCTGCGATGTAGAGGCAGAAAGCGGCACTTTAGGGGAGGAGGGACCTGATGAAGTGCATGTCTTGGATGACATAACCCTCCTCATAGCATCGAAGGCTCCACTTATCCGACCCGAGGAAGCCGCTGGTTCCGGAGAAGACGGCAACCTCCCCGGTGCCGAGACAGTGGGCTCCGAGCCAGAGGATGGAGCCGAGCTCATCCGCGTCGAGTCTCTGAGAGGAAGGGTCAAAAACTACGCATCAGTTTGACCCCCCCAGAACCGACCAGAGAGTGCTGGCTCCCAGACTCTTCCAATGGAACCGAAGAAGTCAGGGTTGACTGAGCCAATGGCACTGGAACAGGCCTCGGCTTCGAAGACTCCACAATCATCAGATCCTCCTCCCCCAGCTCCAAAGGCCCTGCTCAGCTCGGAGGAGTAGTAATCACAGCAGGTGCAATGGTCTTACACCCCGAAACTGGTTGGGTCGAGGCTGATAATAATTTAGCCAGTGCCGGGTTCTCGAGAAGCCTCTGCACCACCCGGTCCACATCCACATCAGAGAGGGTCCTCTAAGAACGAGTCGAAGGAACCGAAGAAGCCACCGACTGAAGAATAGGCGATCTTAAGGTTTCAGAGACCAGCTCTGAATCACTGGCTCGATGCACGGCTCCAAAGACTGTGAAGCCGGCGACCACACCTTCACAGTAAGGCTCAGAGCCGATGACTTTGGCTCCGAGGAAGCCTTAGAAGACTTCGACCCCTTTGATGACTTGGAGGTCTGGTCAGCCTTGTCCAAGGACTTCTGAAAATCTGGCTTCAATAACCCTCTATCCACCAACTTCCTTATTTCAAGCAACACCCTGCTACTGAAGGAATGGCAGATAGAGCAATCCTCCTGGAGGTGAACTGGCCCCAAGCAATAGACACAATTCACATGGGCGCCCGTGATGGACATTTTCTGCCCGCATTTTGGGCACTTTTTAAATCCTGAGTCTTGCTTTTCTTTTTGATCAGCCATACTAGGAGCAACACCAACAGTAAGCACTAATTTGAATACAACGGAATACTGTATAACCACAACACACCACAAACTCTAACTACTATATAAACTCTAAGTCGTCAGACCACTAAACCACTATCAAAAACTACAGTAACACTAAACTTTTGCTATCTAATAACAAGCTAAATATACTCTTCTAACCATGTAAAAAAATAGGGAATTAATAAACTAAGGTACAACCAAAGGCCTAAGAGCAGCCACTCTGAAAAGGACAAAATCTCATCAAAACTCTGGAAAAACTAAAGCAAACCAAGGCTAACTACCCCAATAAACAGTATAACCGTATAAGGTGTAATTATCCAAGAAAAAACTTAGCTATAAAGTCTAAAGTTAGAAAAAATTGTTACAAACTGGCCCGAGTTCTCTGACAACCTCCGATCTCTGTTGCAGCACCAAACTAAATCTGAGGTAGGACAGAGAGAATCATGGGATAGGGACCTGGCCTCGAGCTGCTATGAGATCTTCAGCTAGTAAAGCGGCCGACTTGGAGCCAATAGATCAGCTCCAAACCCATGTATAAGAATGAACTGCGAGATTAAACTTCACATCCAATTACTACCCTGGAAGGCTGGAAGTTTTTGAAATGGTTTTACAGGTTCCAGATGCAAAGCTTCTTATGTCTGTGTATGGTAACAGATATGTACAAGATTCTGGCTCAGTTTCTAGTAAAGGGGTAGTGTGGGACCCAGAAGTCAAGTGACCAGATGTATGTGATGTCATTCTGTGATCCAGCAACGAAATGATGTTTTAATACTAGATGACAAAAGTCCCAGGGCAGTCTGTTTTTGAAACCTGACAAAGAAGGATCACTCACCCACTTCATCTTAGCTTGATTTAGTAAGTAACCAGGGAATAGTAATTCTTTAGATCAGTCAGGAAAATATAGTGAGATTAGTTAAGTACTGTTTTTCTGTAGCTGTGTGAATTGATCCATCTGTGTTATTTTTAATATTTCCAGTGAATGAAACTCTGGTGTTTACCATGAATAGATATTTTGTATGTTCTTGTCCTTTTATTATTTATTATTAAATATATTTAAACTTTTCATTGTGGCTGGTCTGTTTAGAGAATATTTTAACCCTTGAGAGTGCTTATATTTATTTGATGACACTGTAGCCGCTCCTGAAAGTCTTATTGCATTGGTCAAACACTACCATTTCCATCAATATTAATTGTACTCAGTATAATTGGGTAGTCTTGTAAAAGCCTTAGAGTAGCTGGCTCTGGAGAGTTCTGTTAGCATTATCTACCTTATAGTCTAGGCAGAGGAAGCATAGCTGGTAAAATTCTTCCAGCCTTTTCCAGGTGTGTGTGTGTGTGTGTGTGTGTGTGTGTGTGTGTGTGTGTGTGTGTGTGTGTGTGTGTGTGTGTGTGTGTGTGTGAAAATTAAACTTAAAGTGTATGTTGTCAGCCACTTAGAGCAGGGACACTGAGCACTGGTTTCACTGTGAAGGTGGTGGAAAACTTGGCTTGGAACACTCTGCTGAGGACTCACCTCTACATCTGTGGTCAGTGTAGAGTCTTATTTTGGGCCTGCTAACAGAGAGGGAAACCCAGCCCCAGGACGGGAGTGTGTTCTTAAAGGAAATTGTGCTTGGTGTAGAGAACTGCATCTAGAAATATTGTGTGCATCTATTTTTTGCTCCAAGTGAACATCCCTCACTGGTGTCGGTGGTGAGGACTGAGGCTCCTTGATTACTGGCCCATGAGGATGGGCATCACAATATCACTAAATGAAATCTCCTCAAATGGAAAGTCAGGGCTGACAGATTCTACTTCCTCAGAACCACAGTCAAGTGGCGAAGTAATCTGAGAGGAGTACGCAAGGGACTCCATTAGAATCCACATCCTCCTCCTCAGAAAGATTCTGCTCACTGGGTCTCTTAAGAGGGGTAGAAGACCAGGGAAGAGCAGGAACAAAAACTCCCTGTGGGGCTTAACAGCCATAAGGGCATTAGACCGGCCTTGTGTGAAATGTTGCCATTCACTCTGAGGATCTTTAGGAGCAGTTGAAATAGGTTTAGTTCACTGCTTCTTTTAAAGTGGGACATCAGCCTTGAATAACTTTGGAGGCTCTGACTTTTGATGACACTCAATAATGGTAGTTGGAACCTCTTCCCTTGCTAAAATTTGAGGAACATTCTATGCCCTTTGGTAATAAACAGGCATCATTCCCCCGTACATCCAAGGCAGACGTCTGCAACACCTCCATGGTCATGCATGATGTCGGACCCATGCTGGCCTCCAATGCAGTTGCAGCAGTGGAATCTGAGAAAGAAACTGAAGGATGCTCCAGTCTTTCACCATCTTCAACAGACACGTCCGGTGGAGGCGGTACAGCAGAAGAATCAGACCGAGCTTTCTTGACCTTTCTTCTTCATGTACAGCTGACCCTAGGGCTTGGAAGATCCTTCTATGGCATCCTTAGCCAACAGTTTACGTTAATGGTGCTCTATATAAATTGCAAGGGAACAAAGCAGACTCTGTAACATCTTAGGGACGGAAGACTGACAAATCTCACAAGGCATATGGTTGTGGGAAGCACCCTAACAGAATAAATACTGCTCATGATGATCTTAATGGGGAATCTGTCTCCTGCACTAGCATTTACCCTTTCTGGATGACATGAAATCAAACAACCAGAAACAAGGCAAAACTAAAATAATAAAATCAAAAAAAACAATGGGGCACTTATCCGAAAGCAGAAGAAACCAGCAGACAAATGAGCATTCAGACTGATGATCGAAGATGGCATTCAGACTGGTGGCAAAGAAGTTCTGAAGATGGCACATCCGGATGTCACCTTTATGCCCTGCGCCGGGCACAGGGAGCATATGTGTGATGTTCAGTATATCCATTACAATCTAAAGGTTTTGACCAGATGTCTGGCTATCCTTGGCAGGGGATCTTATTGTAAAGAAAACTACAACAGTGATATGGAAGGACATAATTTAGAATTTTTACATGCCGATGTTTGCACAAAATTTTTTATATTCCATACAAGACTTGAACATAGGTTCCCCACACACAAAAGGCACATGTTGGAGATGTGAGGGCTGGGAAAGAGGTTCTTGGATGTATATACTTGGGAGTACAGAGTTGCTTCAGTACAAAATTAACCTGAATAGCATGCTAAGTCTTATCCTTGGAAGAGAATTTAATCTCTGTATTGAGAAGGTTTTGCTGAATTTGTGTAAAATAGATTAAGACCAGAAAGACTTGCTGATGGTGATACTTAGATTTATATGCCTCACAATGGCAAACTGTTGAAATTAAATGTAAACTGCCAGGCAGTACTGTATACACATAAAATGGCTGACTCAGCAATCACTAAATAAACATGTGCAACATGTGTGGGAACTGCACAGTATGTAAAGATTAAAATGTGAACAAAGACTTGCTGTACAAAAAAAGTAAGATTCATTGTGCTCAGTTAGTTTAGAGACCATACTTCACAGTAATACCAATATATGTACACTATCACAACTGGGGCAATACGTCAGAGCTCTCAACTTTTAACAACAGAATTTGGAACAAAGCAAGAAATAACTAAGGAAAAGGCTTCAAATTAGGAGCATATTTTCAACACTGGTAATATCTCAGAAATTCTTAAAATTATTTCCAATTTTAGGAGGAATGGAACAAAACATTGAGAAACATCCTACAAAACAGGGAGAGGCTTGCAATCAGTTAATTACCTGTTTAAAAGTAAGTGGCTCTCTGATAAAGTAAAATCCAAAGAAAGCATTTCCCCATATACAGTACCAGTTGGGTAAATGTCAAAAATGAAAAGCAAGCAAGCACTTTAAATTTTGATCTGTGTAAAGCAGAGTAAACTTACTTTCTCTGACGATGGAGTTTCTTCACAGGGCACAGTTCCTCAAAAAGTTTCTGATTTATGAGCCGAGGCACCAAAAGAAACTTATTGCTGGAGATAAAATCATCCATTATCTGTTTCTTCATGCCCCTAGCCTAGGAAATGAAAAAAAAAAATATCAGTTTGACTAGTTGCAGCAGTACTCACACCTCTCACCTTACATATAAAAGAGAGAGACTACATGAAATTACACGCAAAAGATGCTCTAAGTATGGCCAAATCGGAAATTCTATTTCCTACAAAAAATTAGCAGGATTCAAATTTCCAATCAATGAGAAAAACAAAATTAAGACTTGGAATGTTTCACTGTTAATAACAGAGAACATTTGTAAGCTGCCAGAGGATGCCGTCCTGCTGCTGCTGTATTGCAGCACAGGGACATGTCTCGTCTTGGCAGGACAATTTCTGCTGCAGGATAAAACAACATTGTAACAGAAAGACTTAAATCAGCAAAACATATATGAAAATTAAACCAAATAAAATGTGAAGGTGAGAAAAGCAGATGTTAAAATTCAGATCTGAACAGTGCCATGCAGCAGATTTCTACCCAGTGTCAACCTAGACATTTTAATAAAATTAAAGCACAAAAGCAAATACATATAGTAGCACTAGTCAAGGCCTGTAAATAACAGAGTATTATAAGGTTACAAATCATAACTTGCTTACTGTGTGTTCGAGACATGGATGCCAAGAAATGGATCCTGGCATCCATGTCAAGGACACATAATAAGTAGGTTATGATCTTACTGTGTGTTCAAGACATGGATGCCAAGAAATGGATCCTGGCATCCATGTCAAGGACACATAATAAGTAGGTTATGATCGGTGAGACAATCATAATTCCTTGTAGTGCATGAAGCTTAATCTGTTCCATTTACTACTAGTTAAAGGGGGGCAAAAATCTCAAAGTGATTTCTCAGCATTCAAACTGTAAAACACTTAGCAAGTGTGTTAGAAAGGTAGTTTAATGCAGTCTGTTGTGTTTACACTTCCTGCTCGACAGTGGCACAGGAAAATAATTTTCTTGGGTGGCAAAACCTAGGGTACCTTTTTGGCTGGGCTTGTATAGGCCCCAGGGCCGATAGCCTAGTACCTACCTATGAACCTATATCTCTCAACTGTCTAGATGTTTGCAGGACATCCACGTAATTGCTTCATATTTTTGGTCTGTTCCTCATAAAATATGTAGCTTTTGGACAAACCATTGTGGCTTGATGTCACTTAATGACATACATTGGAGTTTCAACGTTCGCATTCTTCAGATTATAGAAGCTGTGACGACCCACCACTGGACCAGTAAATCAAGGAACCTCAATCCTCACCAATGGCACCAGTGGGGGACATACACTGGGAGCATAGCAAGTACACACACTATTTCCAGATGCAGGTCTCTGCGTCAAGTGCAATTTCCCTTAAGAGCACACATGGACCACAGTCAACCCAGGGCTGGTTTCCTCTACCTTTCTCAAGATCCCCAATAAGACTCCCCACTGGCACAGCTATAAAGTTGAGTCCTTAGCCAGGGTTCCAAGCCAAGTCCTCCAACACTCTTTCTGTCCAACCAATGCATCGTGTCTCTGCCCAAGTAGCTGACACACCCACACACACGGAGATTTTAATGTGCGAGTGTGCACACACACACACACACACACACACACACACACACACACACACACACACACACACACACACACCTGGGAAAGGCTGGCACAGGATTACTAGCTATGCCCCCTTTTGTCCAGACTGTAAGATAGTTTTGGTAGGGTGTCCAATTTTACTGTGTAATATTAATACAAATGGTAGTTTGACCAAGAGCAAGGATATTAGGAGCGGCCCACACAGTGTCACCAAATAAATATGCAAATACTCTCAAAACTTAAGTATCGCTACACAGATCAGCCACAATAAAAGATTTAAATATATTTAATAATAAATAATAAAAGAATAAGAAAATAATCAGTATATATTCACAGTGACATCAGAGTTCAAAACCACAGGAAATATTTAAAACACTGCAGGACAGTCTCAAATGAATAAAGAAAACTATCTAAACTAAGCTTTACTACATTCCTGACTGTATCTAAGAGAGTTACTATACCCTAAAAACTTACTTCATTAGAGCAAGGTAGATGTTGTGGTGAAAGGATCTTGTCAGGTCCAAGACAAAATACAAAATATTCTGTCTCGCTAAGAGACTTCTCAAATTAATATCTCAAATATTACTGCTGGGATAGCTTGCAGAATGACATCATGTCTTGTTATCTGACTAGTTCCCAGATGAAACCCCCACTGCTAGAAGCTAGCAGCATTCAGCATCTACCTGTAACACACATGGACCTCAGATCTTTGGCAGATGCTGGAAGCCATAAAACAACATTACGCAACATTTCAAAATGAGAAGTTATGTACCTACCATAACGTTCCATGTTAGTTGTCTTCTCTCGCCTTCTTTCTTGCTTGATGGGTTCGGAGCCGATCCTCGGCTCCGACTCGGCACTTGCTAAGCTCGAGAGTCACTTTTACCAGCTCGAGGCAGCCCCATATCCCATGATGCAAGGCGGTAAGTACCCAGATCTCGTTTGATGACAATAGGCAATAGCACCTAGCATAATAACTTCCAAAAGGAAGAAAGAAGGAGAGAAAAAAAAACCCTGAAGGATGGTAGAAGGACCAGCACTGTATGGTCTTCAGAAGCATACTTCCTTGTAGAAAGAAAGGTCTGTCCAGGCCTGGGGGAAGGAGGGAGGGTCGCAAGAAAGAAGGCGAGAGAAGACAACTAACATGGAACGTTATGGTAGGTACATAACTTCTCAATGTTAAGTTGTCAATCTCGCCTTCATTCTTGCTTGATGGGACCGCGTCCCTAGCACCTCTATCCTGGGTGGCTCAATGGAACAGACTCTTGAGAACTGTAGAGCCAAAACTGGCTCTGTCCCTGGAGGCCAAATCCAATTTGTAATGGGAAACAAATGTATGAGGAGTGGCCCAATTGGCTGCTGCACAAATAGTGTCTAATAGAAGTCTAGCTTGAAAAGCTGTGGAAGTGGCTAAGCTTCTGGTTGAATGTGCTTTAGGTTTTGAGCACAGCTGTTTTCCCCTGAGCTGATAAATTTCAGAGATGACAGAAGAAAGCCATCTAGACAGGGTCACTTTTGAGACAGGAAGGCCTTTCTTGTTATCAGCATAAGAAACAAAGAGTTGATCGGATTTCCTGAATTGTTTTGTTCTGTCCAAATAATATCGGAGTTGGCGGTGGACATCAAGATAATGTAATTTTTGTTCCGATCTGTTTGAATAGTTTGGGAAAAATACAGGAAGATCAATAGCCTGATTCAAATTAGTCTTTGAGGTGCCCTTAGGCAAAAAGGTCTGATTAGTTCTCAATGATACTCTGTCTTTGTGGAAGACTAAATAGGGGGGGGGCGAACAGATAAAGCATGAAGTTCAGATACCCTCCTAGCCGATGTAATAGCAACCAGGAATAAAGTTTTCCATGAAAGAAATTTCAGGGAACATGAAACAGCTGGCTCGAAGGGAGGAAGAATCAAGGATGTCAGCACTAAATTTAGGTCCCATTGAGGAGGAGGACTCCTGATTGGAGGTTTCAGGAGAAAAATTCCTTTCAAGAAGGCTCTACAAAGCCTGTGGGACATAATGTTGTGATCTGCGAACCCAACATGAAAGTTCGAGATAGCGCCCAACTGAACTTTGACCGTGGAAGAAGAGGAGCCAGCGTGAAAAATTTCCGCTAAGAAATCCAAAACTGCTTGTACTGGAGCAGTGAAGGGATCAATATTTTGGCTTTTGCCCAATAAGAAAAACGTTTCCATTTGCTAGTATAAATCCTCCTAGTAGAGGATTTTAAAGATGCTACTATGATGTCTCTAACAGGATTAGAGATCATAGGAAGCCTGGCTAAGGAAGGAAGTGGAGCAACCATGCTGTGAGGTTGAGAGAAGGAATAGACCGGTGCAGCTGACCCGATTGGTGAATCAGAAGATCTGGCACTGGGTCCAGATGCCACGGCTGCACCAAAAGGTGACGATGGAGGAACGGGAACCAAATTTGTCGAGGCCAATAAGGGGCAATGAGAATCAATTTGGCTCTCAAAACGGTGGCTTTCTGGATTACTTGTGGGATCAGAGGAAAGGGAGGAAAGGCATAAAGAAGTCCCTGGGGCCAATCCTGGGTCAGAGCGTCTCTGGGGGGATGGCCTGGCAGTGGGAAGAGAGAGAAGAAGTCTGGGCATTTGCTGTTTTGGGGAGTAGCAAAAAGATCGCAACATGGGCGACCCCATTCTAGAAAAATCTCCTCCACTATAGATTGTTTGAGAGGCATGAGAATAGCTCTGCTCAATCTGTCCGCTAAAATGTTGGTTTTCCCAGGGATATGCGTTGCTACCAGAAACCGATGAGAGGAGATCGCCCATTGCCAAAGTCTGAGCGCTTCGACACAAGGGTAGGACTTGGTTCCGCCCTGTTTGTTGATATACCATACTACAGACATGTTGTCTGTGTGGACTGCAATTGTCCCCAAGGGAAGAAAGTCGTTGAGGGCTTGCAACGTTAAAAGCACTGCTCTCATCTCTAGGACATTTATGTGCAGGTGGTATTCGAACGGTTGCCACGTCCCATGAACCATCCTGCCCTGATAATGCCCCCCCCACCCGATCAGGGAGGCATCCGTAGTGACAGTGGCTAACGGGGTTGGGGGTACAAAGGGTCTGCCTTGGTGAATCTGGGGAGAAGTAATCCACCAAGAAAGATGATTCTTGCAAATCTGTGTCACCAGTATTTGGTGATGCATCGGAAGCTGTTGGTAAGACCACTGAGTGAACAACATCCACTGAAGAAGGCGCATATAGAAGCGAGCCAGGGGAAGAAGGGTAATGGCCGCAGCCATGAGGCCCAACACTTTTAGAACCATTCTGGCTTGTACTTTCTTGCTGGCTAGAATGATTCTCACGTGACCTTGTATATCTGAGATTCTTTGGTCTGTGAGGGTAGCTGACATCCGAACAGTGTTTAAGTTTGCGCCTATGAAAGTAATAGACTGGCAGGGCAACAAGGAGGATTTTCCGTAGTTGATCGAGATGCCCAATTGAGTGCAAAGATTTATTGTGTAATCCCTGGCTTGAAGAAGCTGATGCCTGGTGGTGGCTGAAAGGAGCCAGTCGTCGAGATACGGAAACACCTGGAATCCTTGACGCCTCAGGTGAGCCGTGACCACTGCCATACATTTGGTGAACACTCTGGGGCTGTAGTGAGACCAAAGGGCAGGGCTCTGAATTGGAAATGACTGGACCCCAGCCGAAAGCGGAGAAACCTTCTGGAGCGTCTGTGAATTTTTATGTGATAGTACGCATCCTGAAGATCTATTGAGCACATCCAGTTGTCCTTCTGTAAGAAGGGCAGAATTGATTGAAGTGTGACCATTCGGAATCTTGTCTTTCTCACAGACTTGTTGAGTCTGCTGAGATCCAATATTGGTCTCCAGTCTCCCGTCTTTTTGGGGACCAAAAAGAATCTTGAGTAGATTCCGGGCTCTGAATGATCTATTATGCTAGGTGCTATTGCCTATTGTCATCAAACGAGATCTGGGTACTTACCGCCTTGCATCATGGGATATGGGGCTGACTCGAGCTGGTAAAAGTGACTCTCGAGCTTAGCAAGTGCCGAATCGGAGCCGAGGATCGGCTCCGAACCCATCAAGCAAGAATGAAGGCGAGATTGACAACTTAACATCTGGTAATTATTTCATCCTAAAGACAATACTGAAAGCTTCTCAGGACAGACTCTGTGTCCCTAGCTCATTGAAAACTCAAATATACCATCTTTTATTTTTTAGCCATGAAGTAATTTAATTTCAGCTATTTTTTCTGAAGTTAACCTCCTGTATTCCAGTTTCCACTATTAAAATATATATACAAACAGTTACAATAGTGCATATACATTTCTGTTCTGTTCCAGTAGGGCACATTCTGGTTACATTTAAAATAGCACTTTGCAAAAACCTTTTCAACATACACGTCTGTACCAGCAGTTTGATATACACATGACCTACAGTTCTAATACATCTGCAGCACAAGCATCTTATATACAATGAAAAAGTATTTGCCCCCTTCCTGACTATTTCTTTGCATGTTTGTTACACTTAAATGTTTCAGATCATCAAACAAATTTAAACATTAGACAAAGATAACACAAGTAAACACAAAATGCAGTTTTTTTTAGTGATTTTATTCATTAAGGAAAAAAACTATCCAAACCTACATGGTCATATGTGAAAAAGTAACTGCCCCCTTGTTAAATCAAGAAGTAACTGTGGTTAATCACATTTTTGGGAAAGCAGAGTTTGATTTTACTAGCCACATCCAGGCCTGATTACTGGCAGACCTGTTGAATCAAGAGATAACTTAAACAGAACCTGCCAGAACCTGTCAGACAAAGTGAAGTAGGCCAAAAGATCCCAAAAAGGAAGACATGCCGCGATCTAAAGAAATTCCGGAAGAGATGAGAAACAAAGTGACATCTATCAGTCTGGAAAAGGTTACAAAGCCATTTCTAAAGCTTTGGGACTCCAGCGAACCAAGGTGAGAGCCATTATCCATAAATGGAGAAAACATGGAACAGTGGTGAACCTTCCCAGGAGTGGCCGAACTACAAAAATTACCCCAAGAGTGCAGCGACGACTCATCCAAGAGGTCACAAAAGAACTCAGAACAACATCTAGAGATCTGCAGGCCTCACTTACT
Source organism: Protopterus annectens (assembly GCF_019279795.1). Classification (NCBI taxonomy): domain Eukaryota; kingdom Metazoa; phylum Chordata; order Ceratodontiformes; family Protopteridae; genus Protopterus; species Protopterus annectens. The sequence continues at coordinate 1,743,638,967 of NC_056728.1, forward strand.
TCAGTTAAGGTCAGTGTTCATTACTCAACCATAAGAAAGAGACTGGGCAAAACTGGCATGCATGGAAGAGTTCCAAGGCTAAAACTACTGCTGACCAAAAAGAACATAAAGGCTCATCTCACTTTTGCCAAAAAAAGATCTTGATGATCTCCAAGACTTTTGGGAAAATATCCTGTGGACTGACGAAACAAAAGTTTAACTTTCAGGGAGGTGTGCCCCCTGTTACATCTGGTGTAAAAGTAACACAGCATATCACACAAAAAACATCATGCCAACAGTCAAACATGGTGGTGGTAGTGTGATGGTCTAAGGCTGCTTGGCTGCTTCTGGACCCGGACAATTTGCTGTGATTAATGGAACCTTGAATTCAGCTCTCTACCAAACAATCCTAAAAGGAGAATGTCCGGCCATCAGTTCGTGACCTCAAGCTAAAGTGCACTTGGATTCTGCAGCAGGACAATGACCCAAAACTCACCGGCAAGTCCACCTCTGAATGGCTTGAAAAACAAAATGAAGGCTTTGGAGTGGCCTAGTCAAAGTCTGGACTTGAATCCAATTGAGATGCTGTGGCATGACCTTAAAAAAGCAGTTCATGCTCGGAAACCCTCCAATATGGCTGAATTAAAACAATTCTGCAAAGAAGAGTGGGCCAAAATTCCTCAATAGAGATGTGAAAGACTTATTGCCAGTTATCACAAACACTTGATTGCAGTTGTTGCTGCTAAGGGTGGCACAACCAGTTATTAGGTTTAGGGGGCAATTACTTTCTCAAATGGGGATATGTAGGTTTGGATAGTTTTTTCCTTAATAAATAAAATCATCACTTAAAACTGCATTTTGTGTTTACTTGGGTTATCTTTGTGTAAAATTTATATTTGTTTGATGATCTGAAACATTTAAGTGCGACAAACATGCAAAAATAAGAAATTAGGAAGGGGGCAAATACTTTTCCATTGCACTGCAGGTCATGCTGATATTCACAAATGACATATACAAAATTCCAAACAGCTGTGCTGGCAGTATCCCTCTTTGTCACACTTCCTCCCCCAAAGACTCAAGCTAGTTTTTCAAGTGACCCTTAAGAAATGTTGCTTGGGAGGGGTAAACCTATCTGGGAATACATTACCCCACACACAGTCCTGAGATCCCAGCTGCCGCTGCACTGTCATATCATATGCCTGCAAACCTAGGCTACACCATAGTAATTTGGAATTTTGCTGTCTGGCTCCCTGTAGCCATGGCTCCCCCTCAGACTCCTCCTGCCTCTTACTGCAAATACTTAGCATCACAGCCTCCCTATCATGGTAAGATTTCATGGAGTTAACATAGTACAATATGTGCCCCTGCCTCCTGCCTAGTAGTTTTGCCATGTCATCACTGACCTTCCTTACCACTTTGAAAGCTTCCCAGGCTGCCTGCACAGTGTTGTGTCTGACAGGATTTGGAACCATAACCTGCTGCCCCACAGTATATTCTCTAGCTCAAGCATTCCTGTCACACCAGACCTTTTCCTGCAGTTGGACTTCTGTTGGACTTCTGCCAGGTTCTTCTAGGTCAAGTCCATGAGTTTCCTCAACCTTGTCCCGAGGTTTAGGACATATGCCACAACAGGCTCCTCGTGGGATTTGCACACACCCTTCCACTCATCGTGAACCAGATCTAAAGGTCCCCTCATCCTATGCCCACACAGCAACTCAAATTGTGAAAAACCTGTAGATTCCTGGGGCAACTCTCTCTAAGCAAACAGATGGAGCAAATATTTGCCCCACTCCCTCTTAAACTGGTCTGCAAATGCCCACAGCATAGTCTTTATTGTAGAGTTTAACCTCTCCACCATACCATTAGTCTAGGGATGGTAAGGAGTGGTCTTTAGGCATTTCACCCCACAGTGTTTTCAGACAAGCCAGCAGGTCTGACATGAAATTGGCACCTCTGTCAGTCAGTACTTCTTTTGGTAAACCTACCATGCTGAAAATCTCTAACAAAACATTTGCCACCTTTACTGCCTCAATGGAGGACACAGCCACTGCCTCAGGGAATCTGGTAGCATAACCTACTACCACTAAGATGCACTTCTTCCCTGTGGAACTTGAGGTACTCAGATGACCCAACAATATCCACAGCTACCCTATGAAATGGCTTCTCAATCACAGACAAAGGCACCAAAGGAGCTTTTACCTTGTCTCTTGCCTTGCCTACCTTTTGGCACAGCTCACAGATCCTGCATTACCCTGTTACATCCCTGGAAATCCCAGGTCAATAAATGTTCTGCATAATATATTTCTTTGTATGCTTTATGCCCATATGACTTACAAAGGGAATTCATGGGCTATAGCTGTAAGTGTCAGACAGTAGGCTCTGGGCACTACCAACTACTGTATTCACTCACCCTCTAGCCCTCCCCTCAATGGTCCACTCTCTATACAGTAACCCTTTGTTCCTTTTTTAATTTCTAAAAAATCTTTGGGCTTTCTAATACCATGACGGGAATGTACCCCATTCTTAAGTCAAAGTATGATTAAAGTTCATGAAATTAGTATTGTTTCAATCCTTGATGTCAGCCAAAATTGCTCTTCGCTACACCCGCAATGTGCCCAGTAATGACTCCCTCCTGCAACTCATACAGTGTTACAGTGATTGGTTGTTGTGTCTTTCGGCTTTTCCCGGTTAGGTGTCGCCACAGCGGAACTCCGGTCCGCTAATGATTGGCAGTAGATTTTTTATTTTTTTTTTTTACATGCCGAGTTGCCGGCCCTGACGCACAACCTTCAATGAAGGTACCCCATTCACGCATGTCTCCACACAGAAGACTCTCTAGCTGACAATCAAACAGGACAATGTCTGACTGTGAGGCGACAACACTACCGCAGCACCACCACAGCAGTTACATGGATTGGTAATGTATCTAAATATTATTGTAGATGCTTTTTAATAAGACCCAGTGCTCCTACTACTACTGGAACTGTCTGGGTATCTTTTTTCACATTGCTCTCATTTCTGCCTACAGATCCTGGTATTTTATGACTTTGTCTCTCTCTGTACACAAGACACTGTAGTCACTGGGTGTGGCAATTTCAACGATCAATGCTACTTTTGTCTTCTTTTCTTGGACCACTATATCTGGTTTTCTAGCATCTATCTTCTGAACTGTTCACAATGGGTGATCCCATTTGATATAAACCATCATTTTCTATAATACTTTGTGGCTCATGTTTCCAGTGTTTTTCAGCCACTTCAATACCATAATGTTTGCACAATCCCCAGTGCAACAGTCTTGTCACATTATTATGCCTTTCAGTATACAGTCCTTCTGCCAATAGTGTCTCACAACCAGCAACTAGGTGTGCAACTGTTTCCAGTTCAGTTTTACAAAACCTGCCTTTGTCTGTTTCGCCCTCATGTTCAATGGACTTTGTAAACCAGCGTGTACGTAGCCCACTATCTTGGGCTGCCAATATTAACCTTTCATCTCTTGGTTTGAATTCGCCTATCCTGATCAACATGAGGTTCTTCCAGAAATTTTCTATACTTGCAACTATATTTATGTTTTTTCCACATTTCTTGCCTTCTCATCTTATATATTTTATTTTGTTTCTTTTGTTTTTTGGCACATTCAGTTGCTGCCTGATTTTTATCTAATTCTGGTTTGATTTCCATTCCTGCTTCACATTGATATGCTTCTGCTAAATTAAGCAGAGAAGTCATCTTAGATTTATTCTCCTAGTGTTTCAAAACTTTCACTACATTTGGATCTTATGAGGTCAGTAGATATGTGTGGAGTCCCACAATTGCAGATCTCTACATGTAAGCAATTTCAAGGAGGCCTATCCCTCCTTCGGAATGGAGAATATATAATCTTGGTATACACTGATTTTTACAGATCATTTGGCGAGCATGGAGAATCCTTCTTGTTTTAATATCTAATGTATCAAACACTTTTTGGGGCCAGTCAATCACGGTAAAACTAAGCTAGGGCAGGAAGGGAAAATTAGTTAGTTTATAGCTTGGATCTTGTTCCTACAGGTCAGCTCTTGACTCAATGATCCTTTGCCCCAGTATACAGATTCCCCCTTTCCTTCAGAATCAGGTGCCTCCCTGACTACCTCTCTCAAACCTTGCAATGTCGGGTTTGAGAGCAGAGCCTGCCTCAACTCTCTCTTTGTAACCCTTCCCAGCTCCCTTTCTACAGGAAGTCTGGGATCCTCTGACAGCGGTGCCTCACTGTCAGCCTGGATACTACTACTCACTTCTGCCCTTACAGTCACTCTGTCCAAGGGAACATCAGTACCCACAAGCAACTGTGGCTCACCTTCAGTCTCATTGTTACAGTGTAGCTCCCTCCCTGAAGTAGTCACCTCACCAGTCCTGGCTTCAAGTGTGCAGTCTCTGTCTGGATCCCTCCCAGACTACCAGACCCACATGCTTGTCTCCAAGCCTGACTGTGTGTAACTGCATGCACACAAAGTATGGTATTATCAAAATCATTCCATATCAGGACATCTGCAGGGATATCCTTAAACACAAAAAGGAACAACAACCAGTGAAAATAACACTTTATTTTCTCTCTACTCCTCTCCTCATCCAAAAGCTAAAAAAGTCATCATTCACACATCCATACATACTATATACCTATACCATTACCAACTTGTTATTCAATTAAACAATCAATTCAATATAAATATAATAAAAAAAACAAAAAAAAAAATGTGTATTTCCAACAACTTTCAGTATTTAACCCTTTAAGGGGTCAAATATTTCATATTTTTCAATTAAAAATATTTTCGCATAAAAGAAGTTCATTTCTTCTCCTCATTTAAATTAAAAACCCTCACTAAAAGCCAAATATAAAAAACTCAAACTAATACCTATGAAACTCCGAATCAGGAAAAATTGGGGAGCTATCCATAATTTATTTGATTTTTATGACCTCAAATCGTATTTATTTTTTCCTTAAAACATTCTTTTAGTTTTTGGCCCCTTAAACATATACAACCACATTATTGAACATAAATAACTTGCTCCTCACATTGAACTAAACCAATAACAGGTTTAAAACAAAATAATTTAACCATTAGGTTTAAAACTAATTTTATTAGGACATTTTCCATTTTCCACATCCTTTTTATTTTACATTTTGGTATATGTTATGTTTTTTCTCTGGAATTTGTTGAGGTATATTTTTCTTGATCATATCCTTGTTTCGTCTCTTTTCTTTTTCTATCCTTAAACACACCTACTTCACGTACTTGCTTGCTTCCTTTTCCACCCTCCCAGTTATGGGGAACCCTAGCCAAAGGTATATGGAATGAGGTCCATCCTAAATCTCAGACTGGAGTAGACTGCCCAAGCAAGTAGTGCTCCTCTTTAACTACTGCAGGCTTCACAATGCTTAGGTCAGTGGCTGTGTCTTTCTTAGCAATGGCCTGTTTCCCATCTACTATGATAGGGTATAACCTCTTGTGGTTGCTTGGTACCCTTGTTGTCTCCAGACAACTTACTGCTGGTATTCTGTCATTCCCACTTACTGGCTCTCCCACCTTTTGCTCTGCACCTTGTCTCTGTGGACAGACATCTATATGCTACATAGCCCCACTGGTTACATTTAAAACATTTAACCTTTGATCCTGGCCATCTACCTGAACTAGTGGCTTCCCCTCTACTGGCAGACTCTGTTGGGGCAGTTTAGGCTACCCACCATGGGTTCCCTTAGACTTATGTGCAGCACTGGGTATCCCTTTCCTGTGCAGTGATGCCCTACTCGCTTGGTACAGATCTCACTTTTCCCTAACTCATCTGCAGTATTGCATTCCCTCTCTGCCTACCAGATTTTCATGTCCTCAGAACAAACTGCTAAGGGCTTGTTCTCTCACCAAAAGGTCTGCCAGTCCTTCAAAAGTGATGAGCTGACGCCCACTCAGCCATCTATGAAAATAAGTGCAATATAATCGCACACACTTTCATCTGCCTTGCGCCTATGTTTATGAAACTTTTTCTATAAGCTTCAGGTGTTAAAACACTCTGCCTAAATTATAATACAGTTTAAAATTGTTTATTAATCAGTATCAGATAATTTAGAAACAGCAGTTACAGCTTTAGCATGGAGTAAGGGGGTCAGAAACTGTACCCAGAGCCATTGGTCAACATTATACTGTTTACATACCCTTTCAAACATATGAATAAAACTATCAGATGTATGAATAAAACTATCAAAATTATCACCCTCTGTAAATTGTGGAAGAAATGTACTAACCTTTATTGCTTCTGGGTTTGGTTACTCCCTTCCCCATTACCTCCATGATCTTGGCGAAGAGTCAGCATCTCCTTTGCATGTTGCCTCTGCCTCACATTTTCTTCAGTTTCCAGACATCTCACTCTCTGCTGATTCTGCTTCGACCTCCAAATGCTACAGTCTCTCTCTTGATTCTATTTCCAAATGTTTGGCCTTCAGTTCAAGTCTCTTAAGTCCTCTGAGGTAAAGCTGAACTGTCCATTTTCTGAGAGGTGTACATCCCCAAGGCCAGTCTGGTTGTCCTCCTGGTTGCTGGTCTGTGATGCAGCTGTGGTTAAGGCTGCAATCATTTTGCCTTTAGTCAGACTGGCATGCACCAGTCCTTTGGCTCAGCCAACTGACACCTTGTCAGCTTGCCATAATCCTCTGCTGACATCCTTGCCTGCTCTCCCTGACTAACTAAGCTAACAAAAAATAATACAACTATTGTGATATGAAACTCTGAATGTTCACTGTGTGGCTGCTTGAGAGTACACTGTGTGGCAGCTTGAAAGTACAAACACCTTCTTTAGTGACTAGTGTTTGCAGGCTACAGGAGTTCAATATCCACACCACTGAAACTCAATATGTGGATAACCCACCACTACCAATAAATATGTGATGACCACCACTGGGCCAGTAATCACGGAGCCTCAATACTCACCGATGGAAGACATACACTGGGAGGATAGCAAGTATACACACAGTAATTCTAAATGCAGATCCATGCATCAAGTGCAATTTCCCTTAAGATTACACAGAGACCACAGTTAGTCCGGGCCTGGTTACTCTACCTCTCTTCAGATCCCAATAAGACTCCCCACTGGTACAGCTATAGAGTTGGGTCTTTAGCCAGGGTTCTAAGCCAAGTCCTCAAACACTCTCTCTGTCCAACCAGTGATTTGTGTCCCTGCCCAAATAGCTGACACACCCACACACACTCTGAGATACTGATTTACATGCACAAACACACATAGACACACCTGGGAAAGGCTGGCACAAGTTTACTAGCTATGCCCCTTTTGCCCAGACTATAAGGTAGTTTTCACTGCTACCAGAACCCCTTATCAGCTACTTTAAGGCCCTTAACAAAGAGTGTCCAATTTTACTGTGCAATATGAATAATAATACAAATGGTAGTCTGACCAAGAGGAAGGCTATTAGGAGTGGCCCACACAGTCACCAAATAAATATGCAAGTACTCTCAAAACTTAAATATCTCTACACAGATCAAGAACAATGAAAGGTTTAAATATATTTAATAATAAATAATACAAAACAAGAAAATATTCAGTATATATTCACAGTGACATCAGAATTCAAAACCAGAGGAAATATTTAAAAAAACATTGCAGGACAGTCTCAAATAAATACCGAAGAATATCTATACTAAGCTATACTATATTCCTGACTGTATCTAAGAGAGTTACTATATCCTAGAAACTTACTTCATTAGAGCAAGGTAGATGTGGTGAATGGTTCTTGTCAGGTCCTAGACAAAATACAGAATACTCTGTCTCTCTAAGAGACTTCTCAAATTAATATCTCAGATAATATCTCAGATATTACTGCTGGGATAGTTTGCAAAATGACATAATGCCTTGTCATCCAACTCTAGTTCCCAGATGAATCCCCCGCTGCTAGCAGCTAGCTTTATTTAGCATTTATATGTAAAAATACATAGACTTCAGATCTTTGGCAGATGCTGGAAGTCATAAAACAATTGTATTCCTCCACACTTCAAGACTAGCAATTATTTCACCCTACAGACAATACAGAAAGCTTCTCAGCACAGACTCTCTCTCGCTCATTGAAAACTCAAAGATAACACCTTCTATTGTATAGCCATAAACTAATTTAATTTCAGCTATTTTTCTGAAGTTAATTTCCTGTATTCCAGTTTCCACTGTTAAAATATATACACAAACAGTTACAATAGTGCATGTACATTTCTGATCTATTCCGGTAGGGCACACTGTGATTACATTTCAAACAGCACTTTGCAAAAACCTTTTCAACATACACTTCTTTACCAGCAGTTTGATATACACGACATACAATTCTAATACATTTGTAACACTATTTTTATATAAATCATGTTGATATTCACAAATGACATATATTTACACAATTCCAGATATGATGGCAGTATCCTCCTTTGTCACAGAAGCAAACACATATCCTGTTATTCTATCAACTCTCTTTTAAGTTATTTTTTTCTTTTACGGGAAGTCAGGGATATGTTTCAAGGGCACAGACAGTATGCAGAAACAAATGTTTTGTTCTGCCGCTATCGTTTGCTAGTCAGTACAGGCAGATTTTACTGCCTAGCATGAGACCCAACTTTAACAAGATATGCAGGGGGTGCTTAACATTTGTTAAGGTCAGTTTGCATGCCATTCTGGCACTTAACCAGTTTGCCTTTTTTCTGAATACTCGAGTGTAATCAGCATGTTCCATGCACTACAAAAACTTAATAGACAAAATAAAAAGAGAAATGCTATCCTGCTCCACTGTCAGAAAACACTAGAACACAGAACTAAAGTGTCAGATTTTATTGAACCAATACAGTTTTTAAAATACAGTTATTTGAACTTTTGGTTCATGGAGTCCAAATGCTTAAGTAGCTGTGTTGTAAAACCTATGCCAGTCCAATGAAAAAAACACCCCCATATTCCAGTGTTTGGAAATTAAAAAAAATACATTCATTTTCATTGCATAAAAAAAGGCAATGATCTATAACAAAACAAATAAAGAGATATGCTATAAATCAGAAATGTGGACATCACAGGTTTTCGTTAACTCTTCATCACTGACAGAATATCAGTAAAAATCCTCAAATATGGGCAAAATAAGTGAATTACTCAAAACCATAAATCCAAAAATGTGCTCACTCTAAGACTTTCTATTAGCAGAAATATTTGCTTTTGGTGATGGCACAAATATGAACAAAAGATCATGGACTAGACTTCACCAACTGGCTTAGCAACTGGTCTCATTTAATGGCGTGAGAGGGGGTCCAAAATGGATACATCAGTCTGGGAGGAGATGGAAGACCATCCTAACTGCTTTGCCAGGGATGGCCTACACACATCTCCACAAGGCTTTTGTACACTGGTTAAAACCTTGTCCACCCCCTTATTGCCTCTTAGGCAATGTCAGTTTTCAAAAGCTTCTGACTTAACTAAATCTGAATAAAATAAAGGTACTGTTGATCAACACTAGAAGCTTCAACAAAAACAGTGTTCACTCCCTACAGGCACTGCTTCCCCTGGAATCCATTGACATATACATTGTCATTGAAACTTGACAGCACCCCATCAATTCAGAGGTTCAACAGCTACCACACACTCAGGCCCACTGCATTAGACAAAGGCACTAAAAAAATGCAGTGTCCCTACAGTCATAATACAAAATATCATCTCCAGCCTTGTTAGGATAATGATGTGGAACTCCTCCACATTCAGTTTTCATTAATAAAACCCCTTATCACATCACAATTAACTATGGGATCCCCTCTATGTCCACCTTGGCTTATACCTCCTACCTAATTTGTATGGATTCCCTATAAATTAGGCGTAACACTATTTCCCCTCAGATCAACTCGAAGGCTTATATATTCCCCGACATATGTCCAGGGATTTCTGAACTTCATAAATACAAACCCTCTGGACCAGTTAGACTGCACTCCAACTAGGGGAGCCAAAATCCAAAATGTGGTCTTCACCAGTATGGGACAGCTCTGTTCCCCCACCAATTGTAGCTTCCTCCTTCTCAAATTTGACCATAAACTAGTCACATTCACCACAAGACTGAAATCTGAAACATCCTCAAATATCTTGATATTCGGAGATTATACAAAGGATAATCTATGAAAATGGAGTGATGACTTTGCTAAATTCATCATCTCCTTCCAACCTGTTGACCCCACTGCACATGCAGAATGCTTTACTGCCAAATTCTATGCATATGTGAAAAGCTGCAGAGATGCATCCATCTCTTCCAAAGCAAATGCAATGGCAAATTTAAAAATAAACTCACTATTGTAGAACTCAAATATAAACAGTCTCTACAATAAAAGAAAAAAACTCATTGCTCACAGTAATAAATGTGACAATCAAAATGTCAAAAAACCTCTCTTGCTAAACTTAACAAGGAGCTTTGGTAGACTTGATCAGGGATCTGAGGTGAAAATAGACACCCAGGAAATACATTAACATAAAAACAAAAGTTATGTACTTAATGACAGAACAATGTTGTCTGATTTTTATCTGATTCAATGCATGGGTTTGTTGGATCTGATCTTGGCACCATCGCTGAAGCTTCATGGATCCGGGGCTCTGACTCTACCCTACCCATAATTCCCTCCACTCCACCATATTATCTTAAATAGAGTTTACCTTACCAAATTGAAAATTTATAGAAATAACACCACATTCAAAGCAGCTAATTACTAACTTGACATGAAATGTCAAGGAGTGGATCACACAGTCTGACAGGATTGTTCACAGACAGAGTGCAGGTGAGTTCCATTTGGTCATCAGAAGCCAATATTTGGAAGGAGGCAGGAGGGGAGGAAGACGGTCAAACCAGATGAAAATCAGACAACACAGACTTATTGTTAAGGAAGTACATAACTTTCATATCCAATGTTGTCTATTTAGTCTAGTTCAACATACGGAACAGATTCCCAAGCGGTCAATCTGGGTGGTATCAAGAAAGGCATTCCTGAGAATGGTGGAACCAAAGGAGGAACATGATCTAGACTGTATATACAATTTATAATGTGATTCAAAAGGTGTGAACTGTTGACCAGGTTGCAGCAGCACAAGTATCATCAATGGGAAGTCTATTCATAAAGTCTGTTGAAGTGACTATTGCTCTTGTGGAATGAGTTTTGGACTTTGGGTGCAAGGATAGGCCCCTTTTAGTCTATACAAAAGAAATACAATCTGATAACCATCTTGAAAGAATAACCTTAGAAACCACTTTAACCAATTTAGGCCTAAAAAAAACAATAAACAATTGATCAGATTTCCTGTAGTGTTTTTGTTCGATGAAGGTAAAAACAGAGATGGCGATAAGCATCCAACATTTGCAGAATATATTCATCTATGTGTCAGAACCTGGGAAAAACACTGGTATAAAAATGTATTGCTTTAGGTGTGACCTTAGGAAGAAAAGATGTTGCATTAGTCCTTAAGAAAATTGTCTTTGTGGAAAATCAGGTAAGGGGCATGCAAGAAAGGGCCTGTAACTCTGAAATTCATCTGGCCAAAGTAAAAGCCACAAGAAAAACTATCTTCCAAGACAGGAACTTCAAATCTACTGATGCTTCTGGTTCAAAGGGAAGATGGGTTAATGCTTGGAGCAAAACAGTAGTACCCAATGAAGGGACTGGGTCTCCAACTGGTAATCATAGGAAGAAAGTTCCCCTTAAAAGGCTTTGCAGACTTTTAGTGATGCTATGGAGGTGTCATTCTCACCTACGTGGGAATCTGAAATTGCAGCCATATGCACTTTGATAGTGGAGAAACTGAAACCACTATGGAAAACCTCAGACAGAAACTCCAGTATGGAAGGGATAGGAGAAGAAAATGGTTTTATTCCTTTTGAAATAACTCTGATGGAAAATCTTTTCCATTTGCTATGATAAATCTTTTTTGTGGATTGTTCTTGAGAGGCTGAAAAATTTTGAACCAACAATGCTGGAAGCTTGGCATCTCTGGCCAAAGTCAGGGCTAGCAGTTTCCTGGATTTCTGGTCCAGAAACACCAATATGGTTGTGTGAGTTAAGAGATTTGAATATTGATCCAACAACCATGGGAGACATACTAGTAGAGGCCACAGGAAAAGGAACCATGTTTGTCAGGGCCAGAAAGGAGCAAAGAGGATCAACTCTGGTCTTGCACTTTCTTGTTTTCTGTATGAATTTGTTCTTTAAAGGCAATGGGGGAAATGTATAAAGGAGACACAGGGGGCCACCTGTGGACCAGAGTGTCCCTTGGTGACTGTCCCTGTGGAGGGATCAGGATAAAGTAACTGCTGCACTTGTTATTCAGGTAGGAGTCAAAAAGGTTGCAGCAAGGTTGGCTCCAGCAATGGAAAATCAAAGCTGCTACTGTTGGATTGAGGGACCACTAGTGAGGCATTAAGATAGTTCTGCTCAATTTGTCCACTAATACATTGGATGTCCCTGAGATGTGCACTGCTATCAGATATTGCAGCCAAGACATCACCCACTGCCATACTCTCAAGGCTTCCTGACAAAGAGCTTATCAATGGGCTTCTCCCTGTTTGGCGATGTACAAGACTACAGCTGTGTTGTCTGCCTGTATGGAAGCCACACCCTTACTGAGAACATCATGAAATGCCTGCAACACTAGGACTGCTATCATCTCTAAGACATGGACATGAAGATTGGTCTTTAGATGTGATCATGAACCTTGGACCATTCATCCTTCAAAATGCCTCCCACACACCCTAGAAGAGAGATGTCCATGGTTACGACAGCCAATGGTGAATCTGTGTGAAAGGGATGACCTTTCATCACTGATGGAAACTTTATCCACCAGTTGATATGATCTCTGAATATTTGTGTAATGTAAATTTTGGTATGTAATAGGTGAATGTTTTGAGACCACTGGACAAGAGTTCACTGGAGTACAACCATGTAAAACATGGCTAGTGGAAGCAGTAAAACTGTGGAGGACATTAGGCCTAATTGTCATAGAATTAATCTTACTGAGGGTGAAGGATGCAGAAGCTGTGTAGCTGTCAGATGAAGGTAGAGCACACTCTAGTGAGGTAATTTAGCAATTTGTAATGGTGAGTGCAGGTGGCATCCAATGAATTTTATTTATAGCACTGGATCCTGGTGACTCTTGGTTAAATTTATTGTGAGTCCTAGATTTTGCAGTAGGTGGAGCAGAAGGTCAAATAATTAACAGCAAATGCTTGGAGGTAACAGTGATGAGTTAATCGCTGAGATATGGCAAAACTTGGATCCCTTGATGTGCTACAACTACCCTGGGGGCTGTGGTGAGACTGAAGAGCAGTACTCTGAATTTGTTATGACTGTCTCCCAGCCGAAAATGGAGAGATCTCCTGCAATGCTTCTCTATCTTTATGTGACAGTATGCGTCCTGGAGATTGTGACGAAAGGAGGTACTGCCTGCACAGCTAGCTGGAATTTTGTAAATAACTATGTGACATTTGTGCATATCAAACTGATTTATACAAGAAGATTGTGTTACAAATGTATTAGAGCTGTATGCTATACAAGATGCTGGTATTACAAATGTATTAGAACTCTGTCCTGTGTATGTCAAACTATTTTGTACAGACGTTTGTGCTGAATGCTCATGCTTTAAATGTATCCACCCTACTGGAGAGAACAGAAATGCACATGCAGTATTGTAACTATTTAAATGTATATATTTTAACAGAGGAAACTGGAGGGTTAACCTCAGTCCAGCAAACTTTAGAAGAATATCTGAAATTAAATCACTTTATAGGCTAGGTCGTAAAGATGTTATCACACAGGTTTCGACACAGCCAGTGACACAAAGTCTGTACTAGGAAGCTTTCAGTATTGTCTTTGGGGTGAATTAATTACTACTCTGGAGCTGTGGAGGAATGCAACTGTTTTACAACTTCCAGCACCTGCCAAAGTTCTGAGCAAAAGTCCTTGTGTGTATATTTTTTTAGGTAGATGCCAAGTCCTGCCAGCTTCCAGCAATGGAGGTTTGTATTGGTACTACAAGTTAGATGACCAGAAGTGATGTCATTCTGCAAGCTATCTCAGAAGCAATATTTTAGATATTATTTTGAGAAGTCTTTTAGTGAGACAGAGCATTCTGTGTTCTGTCTTGGGCCTGACAACAGGAACCACCATTCACCACATCATCTGCATTGTTCTATTAATCAAATTATTAGGATACAGTAATTCTCTTAGATTCAGTCAGGAATATAGTAAAGCTTAGTTTAGATATTTTTTTCATTATTTGTCTGAGCCTATCCTTCAGTGATATTTTAAATATTTCATGGTGTCGTTGTGAATATACATTTAGTATTTTCTTGTTCTTTTACCATTTATTATTAAATATATTTAAACATTTAATTGTGGCTGATCTTTGTAGAGATATTTACATTTTGAGAGTACTTGCATATTTATTTGGTGACACTGTGTGGACCATTCCTAATAGCCTTGCTCTTGGTCAAATTACCATTTGTATTATTATTAATATTACAAAGTAAAACTGGACACCCTTTAAGGGCCTTAAATTAGCTGGTGAGGGATTATGGTGACAGTGATAAAGTACAATTGTGTACACTTACCATAAATGTAGATGTTTGAGTGTATTCACTGTTGCAGTCATCACATTTGGGTTATCTGCTTGCAGTAGCCCTTAGTCGGCCTGATTATCAAAGTCTTGGGTCCTGCGTCGGTTGCTGTCTCATCTTCCATGACATCAGGTAGTCGGGGTATAAAGCATACAGCCGACACCAATACATCAGTTTTTCTTGCCCCAGATGTCAGGTGCCCCGCTAATGGGAAGCAATTATATATATATATATATATATATATATATATATATATATATATATATTTATATACACAAGGCTATACCTCCAACAAAAAAGCAAATACACCCAAAAACTTTTAAGCATAGTAAAAAGGAATAGAGGTATAGCCAAAAGAAGTCAGGGGGCTGGAGGGAGGGTAACCAGGACTGCAACAGTGAATACACTCGAACATCTACATTTATGGTAAGTGTACACAACTGTACTATGTTCTTCGTGTTTCACTGTTGCAGCCATCGTAGATTCCCAAAGCTAAGGATGGGAGGAGGAATTTAGATAGCATTAGGACCAGCTATAAGACCCTGCAAGACTGCAGTGGCAAAATCATCTCTGGATTTAGAAAAAAATTGGTAAATGATAATGCTTGGTGAAAGTATGTATAGAACTCCAGGTAGCAGCTTCTAGGATGTCCCTAGTACGAACACCTCTGAGAAAGGCTGTAGAGGTAGATGCAAACCTGGTTGAATGTGGTCTTAACCCCTTGTGGGATCGGTTTTCCATGGTGCTTATAGCAGAAATTAATGCAATGGCCTATCCATTTGGAAACGGTTTGCTTTGAAATGGCCTTCCCCCTGCCCCTGCAGCAAATACCACCTGCAGCTGTTCAGATTTCCTGAGAGGTTTAGTCCTGTCCAAGTAAAATCTAAGTTGTCTGTGCACATCTACGGAGTACAGTATCCATTCCTCTTTGTTCTGTGGATTAGAAAAGAAGGTCGGCAAATGAATGGACTGATTAAGAGCCACACTGGATACTACCTTGGGCATGGAGGAGGGATTGGACCTGAGGCACTCCCTGTCCGCATGAAAGATGATGAAAGGCTCTAATGCCATAAGGACCTGTAATTCAGACATCCTTCTTGCTGAAGTGATGGCTAAAAGGAAGGCTGTCTTCCAAGAAAGGAACTTCAACTCTGCATTTGCAGCTGGCTCAAAAAGAAGGTAGAGTAAGTTTTTCCAATACAAAGTTAAGGTCCCAGGCTGGAGTAGGGGCTCTCCTGGGTGGTCTTAAGTTTTTGGCCCCTCTGAGGATCTGCTTGAGCAGTGGATGAGAGAAGAGGGGTGGTTCTGTGTTGTAATGAGCTGAAATGGCTGAGGCATGCATTTTGATGGAGGAAAAAGAAATGCCCTTGTGAAGCATCTCAGTTAGGTATTGAAGAATTTGAGGTACATTGGGCGCTGCTGTGCTCGTCCCCTGAGTTTGGTTCCAGGAAAATAATCTTTTCCATTTTTCAGCATACGATTTTCTAGTACTAGGCCTCCTTGTCTCCAGAATGACATCCAACACTTGTTTACTGAAGGATGAGAATGGCGAGATCAGGTAATTAGCCAGGCTGCCAGGTTCAGGGTTTGAAGCTGAGGGCTCAGAATCTGACCGTAGGGGTCTGAGGCAGGTGCCATGGTACCAGCAGTGACACACTGCGCAAGAGGGGGTACCAGTAATGGCATGGCTAGTCTGGTGCAATCAGTATCGTCCTTGGTTTGTCCTGTTTGATCTTTAGAAGTACCTTGGAGAGAAGAGGCAGAGGAGGAAAGGCATAAACGGATAGATTTTTCCAGGTGAAGGACAGGGCATCCACTTTCCAAGCTAGTTTGTGGAGAGTCCTTGTGCAGAATTTGTCCAATTGGTACTTCTGGGGGGGGGATGCAAACAGGTCTATCTCTGGGCTCCCCCCATTTGTTTATCACCATGTTGAATGTCTTTGGTTTCAGTTTCCATTCGTGTGGGTCCATGAGATTTCTGCTTAGATCGTCTGCCAGTGTATTTAGTTTCTTGGCAGGAATTGCGCCTGTAGGTTCACTTGGTAGCTGAAGGCTGTGTGCCACAGAACCATGGCTAGTCTGCAGAGAGGGTATGAGTGGGTTCCCCCCTGCTTGTTTATGCACCACATAACAGTGGTGTTGTCCGTCTTTACCATTAACTGTCCTGGAAGAATATGGTCCTTGAAGGCTGCCAGAGCATTCTGTACAGCTAACATTTATTTTTGATTGATATGCAGGTGCATTTGACTTGGGCACCCAGTCCCTCCATTGTGGTTTCCTCATATGCAGTCTTGCATATGGAATTAGGAGAATGAAGGAAGCCATGAACCACAAGGCTTGCAGTATTTGTCTTGCAGATAGCAGGGTCTTTGTGGCCATTAATTTGAAATAAGCTGTCAAATGAACTTGTTTCTCTGGCGTGAGGAAAGACATCTGGGAAGTTGTGTTCAAGCTTGCTCCCAGGAATACAATTTGTTGGCAGGGTACCAGATGTGATTTCTTTTCATTTAAGGTTTACCCCAGAGATGTTAGCACTTTTTATACAAACGCCAGATGATTCAATAGTATGTCCTGGCTTTCTGCCTGAATTAGACAATCGTCCAGGTATGGGTATATTTGAATATTTCTTTGCCTGCAAAATGTAATGACTGGAGCTAGGCACTTTGCGACTACCCTGGGCGCAGTAGATAAGCAAAGGGCAGTGCAGAGAACTGATAGTGCATGAAGCCTGCTTTGAAGCGTAGGTATCTTCTGCAAGATTCCCTGATTGGGATGTGCAGGTAGGCTTCCTTTAAATCCAGTGTTGCCAACCAGGCATCCTTGCCTAGCATAGGAAGTAACTGGTGAAGAATTAGCATCTTGAATTTTGGGATCACCAAAAAAGTGTTTAGGATAGAGAGATCCAGGACAGGACGCCAGGAGTTGTCTTTTTTGGGCACCAGAAATAGTCTTGAGTAGAAACTTTGTCTCCTTTCCTCTTCTGGGACAGTATGAATAGCCCTTATACTTGAGAGAGAGAACTTGCTTTTGAGCCTCTGCCCACTGATTTAGGGGTAGATCTGGCCAACCATTTGGGGTTGGTAAAGTGTGGAAGTGGAATCTGAATCCTTGGGAAACTATATTCAAAACCCATTTGTCCTGGGTAATGAGTTCCCAGTTTTTTGCCTGCAGAGCAATCTTTCCCCCTAAAGGAGCAGTCAGTTGAGAAGGGCTTGGAAGTTTTAAAGTTAAGTCATTGAGACAGTTTACCATAAGGGGGGTCTTATTACTCCCTGGTTGGGAGCACCCCACTGCTTAGTCCTGTGCGTACCTTGGGAATGAAGCCTGAGTGTTCTGCTGGTTCGGGGTTTGGACTGAGAAAGCCTGGAAGAGGCAGGAAAGGACCATTTCTTAAGAGGGCGAATGCCTACTAAAACTTGGAGGCTGCACATGCAGGAAATTAACAGTTTGCATAGATTTAGCTTTTTCCTCCCTTTTTAACTACTACTTCTGCTTTATTGCTAAACAGGTGGTCCTGGTTTAAGGGAGCATCCAACAATTTAGCTTTAACATGGTCTGGCAAAGATGGCTCCTTAAGCCAAGTATGCCTTCTAAGTACAGACCCAGTAACAGCAGCCCTGCAAGATACCTCTAGTGAATCCAAACCACATTGCAAAGTATGTTTTCCAACTTGTTCAGCAGAATGCATTAAATCCTGTAAATCTTTATTTTAAGCACAGTCTGGAATCAACATAATTTTGTGTTTAAGCAATCCAATAATATGCTGCTGATACTTTAACATGTGAAACTGGCAATTTAAGGCCCTAATGGCCAAGGTTGCAGAAGTGTATACCTTCTTACCCCATCTATCCAGCGCCCTGGAATCTCTATCAGAGGGGGTAGGATTTTTGGCAGTAGCAGCCTTTATGCCCTTGGAACCCTGTGAAATGGTCTCAGGATCCACAGAAGGATTTTTAAAGAGGAACTTGTGAGAGTCAGGAACCCTGTAATATATATCTGTTTTTCTAGGAGCAGGAGGTAAGGAGTCAGGGGCCAAACTAGACTCCGAAAAGGCATCATCAACAATGTCCAGTACAGGGGGGACAGCTAAAGGCCTGTGTTGGGGCAGGAGTAAGAAATCCCTAAGCCTCTTATTAGAATCACAATAATCCTGGCTTTCCCAGCAGAAATGCTCCATAACAGTATGCAAGGTTTCACCAAAATAGAAATTCTCAGGAGGTGAAGCAGAGGGATTAGAGTCCTCTGCATCAGAATCCTCATAGGTACACAAGGGCAAATCCTGGCCATCAGAGGAAACAGAAATTTCAGAATCCTGATCAGAATAATCATAACCAAATTCAGTCCTAGGTCTCTTAGAGGGGGACGGTTGGCTTCCCCTGATTAAAGTAATAAGGTCTTCAGCCATTCGCATCATTTGTTTTTTAGGCATAGAGGCCTGACCATGCGGTCTGGGCATCAGTTTTCTAGGCATGGATCGAGGTTTAGGCCCTGAAGAAGAAGATGGCATCGGTTTAATATGCAAGTCAGTAGGCCTGAATACACCCTCAGAAGCCGGTGCCTGCACAGTGGCTCTTGACCCATCCAAGGTAGAGACATCCGCAGGTTCCATAGTTGAAGCATTTTGCGGCATACTGGACTCCGAATGGGTCTCAGTAGAGACCTGCGACTCTGAAGTAGTGGGTATCAGGGGCTGCGAAAGTGTCTCACTGTGTACCGGCGAACTGGCGACTAGCTTAGGAGAAGCATCGTCGGCAGCTTTGGACCTAGGCGGCCTGTCTCTGTCTTTATCTTTGCGTTTTTTCAGAATGTCGGTAGTCAGGTAGCTTACCGAAGCCATATCTGGATAACTGAACGGAGTACCAAAATATTTAGAAGCGTAAATATACAGATGACGAATAGTTCATTGTTTAAATAAGGCACAAAACCGACAGCGAGGTACGTTGTGGTCAGGGCCTAGGCAAGGAATACAGTACAAATAAAAATCTTTATTAGGTATTTGCTTTCCACAAGAAATACAATTATTGACTCTTACTGACATCGGTTTAGAGCAAGAAAAAGTTTCCCCAATGGGGTACGTAGCTTTAGTTGAAGACTTCGGTTCTGAAACTCGAAAATGAAAATATCAGGAGTCGGCTGACTGGCACTTGCGAACTGCTTCTGCTTTGGGCACCGTACGGCAAGAAAGACTGATGTAATGGCATCGGCTGCATGCTTTATACCCCTGACTACCTGACGTGATGGAAGATGAGACAGCAACCGACGCAGGACCCAAGACTTTGATAATCAGGCAGACTGGGGGCTACTGCAAACAGATACCCCAAATGTGATGACTACAACAGTGAAACACAAAGAACATCTACCTTGTAGTCTGGGCAGAAGGGGGCATAGCTAGTAAACCTGTGCCAGCCTTTCCCAGGGTGTGTGTGTGTGTGTAAAAAAAACTAATCACCAAGAGTGTGTGTGTCAGCTAGTTGGACAGGGACACAAAGCACTGGTTGGACAGAAAGAGTGTTGGAGAACTTGGCTTGGAACTCTGGCTAAGGGTTTAACTCTATAGTTGTGCCATTGGGGAGCTTTACGGGGATCGGGAGAAACCAGCTCCAGACTGACTGTGGTCTGTGTGTGCTCTTAAGGGAAAATGCACTTGATGCAGAGAGCTGCATCTGGAAATACTGTGTGTGCACCTGTTATCCTCCCACTAAATGTCCCCCACTGGTGCCAATGGTGAGGATTGAGGCTCCTTGATTACTGGTTTAGTGGTGGGTCATCAGAGAGATCTGGAAGCCTTGGAGCACATCCAATCATCAAAGAAGAGGCAATATGGACTGAATTCATGACCATCCGGAATTTTATCCGACTCAGATCTAGAATGGGTCTGAGGTCCTTTAACTTCATGGGAAAAGAACCTTGAGTAGACTCCAGGTGCTAAATGGTCTTTGGGGACCGGCTGAATGATTTTTTTCTAGCAGCTTGGAAACTTTTTTCCGCTATGGGTTCCCAATGACTGGGTGGAACATTAGAAGCTTTCTTCTTTTTTTATTGGAGGAAAGGAAAAGGGGATTGAATAACTTAGGGAAATTATGTTTAGCACCCAGGAATCTGTTATTTTTTGCCAGACATGTGGGTGTAAGGACAGGCACTCCCAAACTGCCTCCAGAGTGCAGCAGCTGGAAACTTTTCAGGAATACTGATAAGACTTTCCGGTTAAAGGACCATGAAACCCCTGATAGTGTGGGTCCATCTATGCCTCTTTGGTGATGTCCCTTACAGTTACCTGCTTCTCTGCCATAAGAGGGTCTGTACGCAGAAGTATCCTGATAAAAACCCTGTGATTTGTGAAACTACATCATCTTTCTGCCCTTCTGATTCTTAGAGATGATCCTTTGTAGGGTGGAAAAACAGATTCCCACTGCAGTTAGCATTTTACCATCTTGTTCACTCCTGGTTAGCATGCCCTTTACCTTTATTAGATGTCCCCAGGATGTGCAGTGCTATCAGAAATTTATGGGAATCTCAAGGCTTCCTGACAAAGAGGTTATAAATGGGTTCCATCCTGTTTGCTGATGTATCAGACCCATCCTCTCAAGCCCCCAAAAAGTGTGGAACCATCAAACGGGGCATTAATGAAGGACATCTTAAAGCATTCCACAAGTCACAAAGGCATATCCAGGCATGCTGGCACATGGTAATGCCAGTGCCCACTGCCTCAGCTGTACCTCAGCTGTTTTAAATAGTAGTCACATAGTAATTTTCAATATAGACTGAAGGATAGTGAACTGGGAGTCCACGGTTTCCTGAACATGTGCAGGCAGGTTACCAGAGAGAGACTTGGACAGCTCTTCAGTCAGGTCTCTCTGGGAATCATGTTATATGAGCCAAACAGTTCACCACTCAGAAGGCAAAGGTCAATGAAGCATATGCCTATTTACTAAACCTGTTCAGTGCCCTAAAACTCCCTTTTAGTGGGGCTGGACAGAGGAACTTTCTTCTAATAATTCCTTCTTGGTGGCCGACACTACCACCATGGCATCTAATAGTGGACCTCTGCTACAATACTTCCTGTCCTTAGGTGCTGCCAAGAGTTTATCTGGTTTCTTTGGTATTAGTTACATCCCATCAAGGTCCTTCCACTCCCAGTGAGCCATAAGGTCAATAATAGTATCAACAAGCGGTACTCCCTAGGATGAAGTTGAGCCAGAACTAAAAAGTCTCTAATAACATAGTTTTGTCTGGAAAAGGGTTATCTGTGGACCATCCCTCATGTCGTTTCATCAATTCAAGGATCTTACCAAAGGGGGTGTCTTCATAGATAGATTTAGGGAAGCCTTCACTTTCATCCAAATCCATGTCTTCAGTGTAAAAGACTATGGAGATGAGCTTATGTACTTCTGTTTGCATAATAACCAAAAGTTTGTATCCAGCGGTGTAAATCCCCCTCTGTTCAGAAACCAAACAGTAAAGAACAAGCCAAATATAAAGGCAGAGAGGTAACCAAGGCTTCTCAATAATCCATTCATAAAGTGCCTATATCTGCAACTGAGATGTTTACCAAGAACCAAGCTTAGATGTAAAAGCAAAAGAATTTATTTAATAAAATTGTTGTCGGTAAGCGCTTTCACATTTGCTTCCTCAGACCGTTAACATTCAAAAAATCAGTCTGCTCCTTTTATAGTAGTCATGTGTCTCATCTTATAAAACTTTAAAGTGATACAAACCAAATTATTGAAAGTTTCATTAAGGAAGGTTCAGTGTCATAACATTTCTATATTAGATAGAGTAAATTCATATCTATAAAGAATTTACTAGGTACACATCATTGAATACTTGCTAAAACATACTAATATATAATGTTTGTTGCTAGAAAAGCATATCTAAATAATAATAATTACTACAGCATTTAGAAGCATTAACTGTTGCATGAAGCTCAATAAATAAAATATTTAAATAAAATTTTTTCAATGTACTATAGATGCATTAAACTGTGTTATTCTACGTATACCATTCATGTATAAAACTATCAAAAACATTATAAGTATGCTAATCATACAAAACAATATTCACAAAACTAGTAGAAGTCGCTAATCGTCAAGAACACAAGTTAAAAAAGTCAGCATGCCCCTACCAACTAAAGAGAGTCATATACTACCTAATATTGTACCAGAACCATGCTTGCAAGCTTCTGTTACACCTACTAATTCTCATCCAGGGCTTTCCAGTGTTACAGGAATGAATTCACATAATAATCTGGTCACACAAACATTTGGTTACAGCTCAAGTACATATAGACTCTGGCTGTGAGAGCATTGAGCCTACAGAGGGATCCTGTAGTATGCTCTAAGACAACTAAGAACACTGCCTTAAGTGCCTCACAACTACCACATGAAACAATTTTTCCCCAGTTTCCCCTTCCCATATCCATGGGGAGGGGGGACAGACGAGATCGGTCTGCCAGTCGAGGGAGGCAGAAACGCAAACTATCCGGGGAAAGGATACAAGGACAGACACACAAGAAAATGTGGAACAAATGAATACTGACTTAGTATGGAATATTTCGCATCGACCTTTGGATTCGTACAAACTTGAACTGTTAAATAAAGGTTTAACATTTATTCCTAGTGTTAATAGTAGAATCACTGATGTACTAACAGATATGAAACTGTTTAATAGAAATGTAATGCTTAGATACCAGTTTGGTAATAATTTCAACAGTGTACAACCATCATTGAGGAAATTGAGTGAATATGTACCTCAAAATCACCCTTTATTAGAGGCCTTCTACAAAGTTGTAGAAGATGATGTATATCAGTTTTATACATGAATGGTATACGTAGAATAACACAGTTTAATGCATGTATAGTACATACTGAAAAAAATTAATTTAAATATTTTATTTATTGAGCTTCATGCAACAGTTAATGCTTCTAAATGCTGTAGTAATTATTATTATTTAGATATGCTTTTCTAGCAACAAACATTATATATTAGTATGTTTTAGCAAGTATTCAATGATGTGTACCTAGTAAATTCTTTATAGATATGAATTTACTCTATCTAATATAGAAATGTTATGACACTGAACCTTCCTTAATGAAACTTTTAATAATTTGGTTTGTATCACTTTAATGTTTTATAAGATGAGACACATGACTACTATAAAAGGAGCAGACTGATTTTTTGAATGTTAACGGTCTGAGGAAGCAAATGTGAAAGCGCTTACCGACAACAATTTTATTAAATAAATTATTTTGCTTTTACATCTAAGCTTGGTTCTTGGTAAACATCCCAGTTGCAGATATAGGCATTTTATGAATGGATTATTGAGAAGCCTTGGTTACCTCTCTGCCTTTATACTTCTGTTTGCATGTCTGTTTCCTGTGAACCTGTACTGATGGACAATCAGACATGTTGGACTTGGAGTGGGAACTCGCACAGCAAACAATGCCGGAAGCCTGTGGTATCAACTGTCCCTATTAGGGATAATGAAGGGAGGAAGAAGCAAAGTCATCTTGTGGTTTAGGTAGAGCAGAGCTCAGTGGTAACACCTTTTCTTTCAGCATAGATAAAGGCTCTCAAAATTATTGAAGGCGAAAGTCACAATCTGTCCCGAATGAGGTATTCTCCTGTCCGAAGGAGAAGACTTCCTGGTACCTATGGACCTCAGCCCATAGTTTAATCTTGGATCTGAGCTGTTGAGGGCCGAGGCCCCAAGACAGAGACAAAGCTCCAATAACTTTGGAGTCCACCCATCTCCTCAAGTCCCAGCACTAACACTTTTTGGCTCACAGACTCTCACATCTGAACGCATCGTATTCAAAAGTGACCAGGATACAGTCAGAGTCTAAGTAGCACCAAATGTCTGCTCCAACAAAGGTGCACAGGGACAAGTAGAATAAAGAATACTTGGGTCAGGGGGGTGGATGGACCAGTACTGGAAAAAGAGGAGGGATTGTTGGACCAGTACCTGGCACATCTAGGGGGGATAACACTGAGAGAACCTCAAGCTGGATTTGTGTTCTCAAGAACTTCATCATTCTCTCAATATCTTGCTTAGTAAAGCTTCTAGATGACCAAACAGAAGCTGCAGATGGTGGTTTTGAATATCTTTTGTCCTGCAATACTGCAGAGTGTAGTCTTCACCTCACTGGTTCTGGGGAGAATTGGAGCCAATGAGAGGAAGGTTGGGTCCAAGGAACTGATGGATCTGACTTCCTAGGAGTTTTGGGATACAGACTGACTGAATTAGTGGGATTTAGAGACCATTTCCTGAACTTTAACTTTCAAGTCTAAAAAACACACACACAAACTGCTGATCAAAAGCATAGAGTAGAAACCAGGGCAAAATGCTACAGAAGAGAAAAAAAAACTCCAGGCCAACACGACTGTAATGGCAGAAATTTATTCAAATGGTAAACAATTTCGTAGTAAAGCAGAACCGCTTTTTCAGACCATTAAAAAATGTTCAAGACACATTTATAAAACAAAAATCAACGAATCACATTCGTTAATAAAATCACATGTTAAAAGCAATTAATTATTAAAACAAGTTGACCTGAAAACCAGTCAGAAATGCTCAAATGAAACATCAAAATGTAATTTTGATAAAGAGCCAATCAGCAGAGGGAATAACAAAAATACTCCTCTATGACTGGACATCAAAAACTCTTATCTTCAACATACACTATTCTAAAACACTATGACCCGACCCCCTCAACCTAACAAGGGATTGGATCAGGTTAAAGAATATACTGTCCAATTGAAATATAGTTTAAAGCGCCTGGTGAAACAATATAGACATATTAAGGGAACTTGCTCCAATAAAAAAATATATAAAAAGAATGTAAACTCCTATAGAGGAGGAGGGATATATGGCCATTCACCTCTCATCCTATACCTTATACCTCCAATTAAAAACTAAATAAAGCAAACCTATCACCTAACCAATACGAAGTAGAACAACCAATCAAAACTGACAATAGAAAGCCGAACAGGTTAAATGATGGAACATATAGAAACAAAATCAAAGCAAATATACCAAACAAATACAAAAAAAATAATGTATATAATAATCATATAAATCTTGTAGGAAATATATTCACTCATAAAATTCTAAAAATCATCTCCCCAAAGGGAGAATATTGAAAAAGGGTACAAGCTCAAGTAATGTCTCACTGTGATAGAGCACATTAAATATACAGAAAGAACACAACTAATCTAAAGGATCAGTGCTTACTAATGCATCTTACTGTAAGAAACAGAAAACAACGATACTCAAACACATTCTGTGGCATGTTCAAAGAACGCTACTACATAAAAAAGAAATGGGTGCAAATACCATCAACCCTCAAAGTTTCATGTAAAAAAACAATAACAAAAAAAAAATACCTATACTTCTACAACATCCAGTCATAAATCCACAGTGCTAAACCCATCAGATAGAAAAGTGAGCCAGGACAGCATATCACCACTGCGAAAATGCTTCAGCAGTCCAATCGCTTCTAACTAAAATGAACATATAAAACACAACCTAAACATTAAATGAGCGAATACCCAAAATGAAAAACCTAGCCAATAGCCACAAATAAGAAAATCCCTCCAATAAAACATTAAACCATCCCAATGTCCAATTAAGACCACAAAGGGGCATATCAAAAAGAAAGCAAAAACTCAAGTCAACTGCTTCCGTAAATGAACATCACCCAATTATAGACCAACCTAGCCTAAAATCCTATCAAAGACACACAAAGGCAAGAACTTTCCCAATGAAGGGCAGGGACTCTCAGACCAATTGCCTCAGAAAAAAGGCAAAAGCCACCAATAAAAAACAAAAATAAATAAAGAATCTAGCACATTAATGCCCAAAGCTCATACAAAATTAACGAATGAAAACCACATATAAGAATGCCAAATGAGGATAAAATAAAAAAAAGAAGTTATGTACCTACCATAACATTCCATGTTTGCTATCCTTCATCTCACCTTCCTTCTTGCTGGTAGGGTTTGGAGCCGATCCTTGGCTCTGACTCAGCCAATATACAATAGCTCGAGAGCTTTTACTGGCTCGAGGCTACCCATTATCACAATACGCCTAGCGGCAGCTACCCAAATCTTGGTTGTAATAGCACACACTAGACATATATAGTAAGAAAAACATTTTTTTTTTTACTAAGCTCTTACACCAAGGTAGGAAGGAAAGAAAAAAGGACAAAGTATGGTTAACCAACCTGGTATGTCAGCAGGAAACTCAGCCAGTGTAACCAATAAAGAACTCCTCTCAAAGCTCCAGGAAGGGGGAAGGAGGGGGGGGACGCATGAAGGAAGGCAAGATGAAGGACAATAACAAACATGGAACGTTATGGTAGGTACATAACTTCTTTATGTTATGTGGTCCCATCTCACCTTCGTTCTTGCTGGTTGGGACCGCATCCCCAGCACCTGGTTCTCGGGTGGCTCACTGGAACAAACTCTTCAGGGCCGTGGAACCAAAGGATGCCCTATTCCGGGAGACCACATCCACTTTGTAATGAGTGATAAAGGTATGAGGATTTGCCCATGTTGCTGCTGCACAGATTGAATCTAAAAGCAATTTAGCTTGGAAGGCAACAAAGGTGGCCAAGGCCCTGGTTGAATGTCCTCTGGGTCTTCCTGGAAGCATCTTTTTACACAAACCATACGAATAAGTGATTGTGTCTAACAGCCATTTTGATAATGTCACTTTAGAAACAGGATAACCTTGCTTATTGTCATCCAAGGATATGAACAATTGGTTTGATTTTCTGAGGTCTTTGGTCCTGTGTAAATAAAAACGTAAATAACGTAATTGTCTATGAACATCCAATTGGTGTAGTCAATGCTCTGCCTTGTTGCTATAATTGCGGAAGAACACAGGAAGCTCAATGGACTGATTTAGGTTACACTCAGAACAAACCTTTGGCAAAAAAGGATTGGTCCTCAGACAGACTATCTTTGTGAAAAATGAGATATGGCAGGCGAATAGACAAAGCATGCAACTCAGAAACCCAGCTAGCTGAGGTTATAAGCAACCAAGAAGAGGGTTTTCCAAGAAAGAAACTTCAAGGGACAAGATACTAATGGTTCAAAGGGGGGGCAAAATCACTGAAGCTAAAACTGAGTTTATGTCCCGGGGGCCGTAAAAGTGTTGTACCTTGTAAGAATGCTCTGCACAATTTATGGGACATAATGTTTGAACCCAAGTCTCCTACATGAAAATTGGAGATGGCAGCCAGTTGGACCTTAATAGTAGCTGCAGCTGCCCCTTTTCGAAGGTTTCGGCCAGATAGTCAAGAATCTTGTGAACAGGAGCAGTAAAGGGAATCAATGTTATTACTTTTTGCCCAGTAAGAGAACCTCTTCTATTTGCTAGTGTAAATCCTCCTAGTAGTGGGCTTGTGGGAGGACACTAGTATGTGTTGTACAGCAGGGGAAATGTTTGGGAGCCTGGCTAAGACTGAAAGTGGAGTAACCAAGTAGTCAGCTGGAGAGTTTGAATGGATGGGTGAAGCCCACCTGACTGATGTGTCAGGAGGTCCGGAACTGGATCCAGTAACCAGGGCTTCAGTTGAAGGTGATGGCGAAGAAATGGAAACCATATCTGATGAGGCCAGTAAGGAGCAATGAGGATGAGTTTGCAACCCAACAATTTTGCTTTCTGAAGTACATTTGGAATGAGGGGGAAGGGTGGAAAATCATATAGTAGTTCCGGAGGCCAATCATGAACAAGTGCATCCCTGGGTTACTGTCCCAGAGGGGGAACTAGGGTGAAGTAGCTGCTGCATTTGTTGTTTAAGGGAGTAGCAAAAAGATCGCAGTATGGCTGGCCCCATTTGCGGAAAATCAAGTCCGCAACTTCTTGCTTCAGGGGCCACTCATGAGGCATGAGGATAGCCCTGCTGAGCCTCTTCGCTATCACACTGGCTTTTCTGGGAATGTGCGCTGCAATCAGAAAACATTGGGAAGATATCGCCCATTCCATACTCAAAGTGCCTCCTGACACAAAGGGTAAGATCTGGTTCCGCCCTGCTTGTTGATATACCATACCACTGACATATTGTCTTGTCTGGATTGCAATCGTCCCTGTAGGTAGAGAGACTTGAAGTGCTTGCAACGTCAGAAACACCACTCTCATCTCTAGAACACCGATGTGCAAATGGTACTTGTGAGGTTGCCACATTCCTTGGACAGTCCGTCCCAGATAATGCACCCCCCATCCTATCTGGGAAGTGTCCATGGTCACTGTGGCTACCGGATGTGGTTCTAGAAAGGGTATGCACAGAGTCACCTGGGAGGGGACCAGCCACCACAGTAGGTCCTTTTTGCAAGATTCCGTGATCAAGATCATGCGTGACATTGGCAATTCCTGGAAGGAACAGTGAACGAAAAGAAGCCACTGTAGAATCCGCATGTGGAAGCGTGCTAAAGGAACTAGCATATTAGCTGCAACCATTGAGCCCCGTACTTGTAAGACTCGTCTTGCCTGAACTCTCATCTTGTTTATGAGAAAGGAAACTTGTTGAGAAATGGCTGACACCCTGTCTAGAGGCAGTTTTGCTATCATGTGTCTTGTAAAGTCTGCTCCTATAAAGGTAATAGACTGACAAGGCAACATGACTTTTCGTAGTTTATTGTGATGCCTAACTGGGAACACGTTTGGATTGTGTAGTCCCATGCCTTGATTAGTTGATGCTTGGTGGTAGCAGTAAGGAGCCAGTCATCTAGATATGGAAACACCTGGAATCTTAGACGCCTCAAGTGAGCCATGACCACTGCCATACACTTGCTGAACACCCTGGGGGCTGTGGTGAGACCAAAGGGTAGGGCCCTGAAGTGATAATGACTGGCTCCCAGTCGGAAGCGTAGGAATCTCCTGGATTGCCTGTCCATTTTTATATGGTAGTATGTACCCTGGGGATCTATTGAGCACAACCAATTGTCCTGACCCAAGAAGGGGAGAAGGGACTGCAGTGTCACCATCAGGAACTTTGTCTTTTTTACCGATTGGTTTAGCTTGCTGAGATCCATGATTGGTCTCCAGTCCCCTGTCTTCTTTGGAACTAAAAAGAACCTTGAGTAAGTTCCGAATCCGATTTGGTCTGCGAGGACTTAATGGATGGCTGTTTTTTCTAGCAATCTTTGAACCTCTATGATTGCATGATCCCGAAGACTGGGTGGAACATCTGGGATAAAACATTTGTCTTTTGAGGGGGAGTGAGAAAAGGGAATTTTGTAGCCCCCGGATAGTATCGGCAGTACCCATGTTTCCCTCGTGATATATTGCCAGGCTGCTGGGTACAGTGACAGTCTGCCCCCGACTGCCTCCAGAGGTCGACAGCCGGGCCTCCCTTCAGGAGTGCTAGAAGGGCCTAGCAAAGAATGTATCACTGTCGCCCTGCTGTTGAGGACCCCATCTGCCACGAGGGCGGCATCTTCCATTATTGTTTCCCAATCTGCCCCTGGGGGAAAAATCACCACGTGTGTCAGGCGAAGATCCCAGGGATTTTCGGAACCACATTTTCCCCCTTATGACCCTTAGGATAGGGTCTAGATAAAGTGAAAAAACAGATCCCTATGGCAGAGAGTCTTGCCATCTTGTTCACACCTGGTATCTCTTTTACCTGAGGCCCAAACAAGGACGAGCCATCAAAGGTGGTGTTGGTAAATGAAGACTTAAAGGGTTCCGCAAAGTGACAAAGGTGCCATCCAGGAGTGTCTGCGTAAAGCTACTCCGGTACATGCTGCCCTACTCGCTCTAACTACCGCATAAGAAATGAACATCATAGAGGAGTTTACCACGGAGATCAAGGTCAAAGCTGGGAAGCTGCCCTGTTCGGAACTCCCTCAGCTGTAGGATCTTGAAGGGTATCTCCTAGCTTCTTCAGGAGATCCCTCTGAAGTCATGTGAAATGGGACAAGTAAGTCAGCGATCTGAGAGTAAATGTCGCTGAAGAATAAATACGCTTCCCGTACCTGTCCATCGTACGACACTCTGTTCGGCAGATGGACAGATGAAGTTTCCGCAAGTTGATTCTTGGTGGCTGCTGCCACCACCATGGCATCAACACGGACTCCCCTTGGAGAGGAAAGACATCTTCAGGAGCTGTAATAAATTTGTTAAGGTCTCCTCGGAACAGGTTCCATGATCTCGAGAGCGCCATGCCTTTCAACTCACTACAGACAAAAGTGGGTCAAAAGGCAGAGACACCCTAGAGGTGGAGGTTCGGGAACCAAATGCATCCAGGTATACAGACTCGCCCTCAGAAGGGGCTAGGGACAGCAACTCCTCTGTCTGAGGATTTCCAAGATGTCTGAAAAAAGAGACCTCCTCAGAGGGGGACTGTGCGGACCCTTCAGACTCATCCAAATCTGTATTTGAAGTGATAGACGCAGGAGAGTCTAGATGCTTCCTCTTGCATTTCTTCTTCCGAGGGCCCTCCTCCGAATGTTCGGGGGAGGTGTCGGAACAAGTGGGGTCACCCAGTGGGGCATCCTGGGGCACAGGTTCCCTATGCTTGGCAGGAGGAGATACAAAGGCTGGCACAGACACAGAGGGAGAAAGAGCCAATGGAGCCAAGAATGGAGCAGTTTCAGGAGAAAGTATGCTCCTCATCACTTCAAAGGCACCACGGTCCTGAGTCAAAGGAGCCTCTGGCTCCGAAGAGCCCAGAGATCTTCTTCGAACCTGGAGCGAAGGCTCCGAGGTCGATGTAGGAGCCAAGGTCACCTGCGCCGAAGCTCCAAGAGGGACAGCGAGGTCGGACAAGGGACCAATGCCACTTCCCCCCCTCGGAGCCAGCAAGAGTGCTGCAGTGCCCAGACCCCTCGATGGACTGAGAGATCGAGGAGATCAGAGCGGTAGTCAGAACCGATAAGGGAGAAGAAACCGGAGCTGTAGGTTCCACCACCACGACCTCCATGCACTCTGGCTCCGAGCCCAAGAGAGTCGGAGGAGGAATCGATGGAGAAGCTGGGTGGGCCGAAAGAGCCAAAACCTTATGGGCTGGACGCGAGAGTAATTTAGCAAGTGCCTGTGACTTGAGAAGCCTGTTGACCACTCTCTCCATGTTGTGATCCATAAGTCTGGAGGAGTGTGAAGAGGACAGGTGACTGCCTGCTCCAGGTTCCAGCAGAGGAGATACCGGCTCCAAAGGAGGAGACCTTGATCTCTTATGGATCTGGACTGGCTCCGAGGACACAGATGGAGCCGCCGGAGATTTAGCTTTGTTGGAGCCAATGCTGGGGGCCGACAGAGCCGAATGATTCTCAGTAAATTTTATCTGTTCCGACCTCAGAACCAATGGCTTGGGAGTGTTTCTCGGACACTTCAGCTGGCTGAGGACCCTGAGATGCAGCATTTTGAGGGTTCTTCAGGAGGCCATGTAAAATAAGTTTATTTTTTCTTTCCTGCCGGACTCTGGAACTGAAAGCATGACAGATCG
The DNA here is from genome assembly GCF_019279795.1 of Protopterus annectens. Taxonomy (NCBI): domain Eukaryota; kingdom Metazoa; phylum Chordata; order Ceratodontiformes; family Protopteridae; genus Protopterus; species Protopterus annectens. The sequence continues at coordinate 1,743,671,031 of NC_056728.1, forward strand.
AGCAAGAGTCCTGCGGGTGAACAGCCCCTAAACAATAAACGCAACTCGTGTGCCCATCTGTAAGGGACATTTTCTGGCAACACGAGCCACATTTTTTAAACCCAGAGGGTTTAGACTCTTTAGACATAACTAGCACTAGTCAGAGAAAAGGTTTTCACAGAGAAAAACTATTATGCACAGCTTACAACAAGCAGAAGTAAACAGGCTGATAACCACAAAGGAAAAACTTTTTTTTTTTTTTTAAGAAAGGAAGGAAGGAAGGAAGGAAAGGGGGAGAGCCTCTAATTTAAACAGCAACTACCCCGGTGGGAGAGACTCTAAATAAAATGGCAATCCCAGAGAAAGGGTGAAGAAAGGGAAGAACCCTCTAACTTAAATAGGCTCTAAGGGGAAAGCAGGCCTGAAAGAAAAAACGCCCAAAAAACACCACAAAGAGCAGAGAAATGGGTCATTAGACTAACGAAGAAAGAGACACGCTCTAATGAGTCAATATAAAGTACAGTTGTGTACACTTACCATAAATGTAGATGTTCAATTGTATTCACTGTTGCAGTCATTACATTTGGGTAATCTGCTGGCAGGTTGCCCTCAGTCGGCCTGATTAACAAAGTCTTGGGTCCTGCGCCGGTTGTTGTCCCTTCTTCCATGACGTCAGGTCGTCAGGTGTATAAAACATGCATCCAATGTCATTACATCAGTTTTTCTTGCCCCAGATGTCAAGTGCCCCCCTAATGAAGAGCCAATAAAATTAAAAAACACAAAAATATACCTCCAACCAAAAGCAAATACACCAAAAGGCTTTTAAGCATACTAAAAGAAAGTAGAGGTATAGCTAGAGAAAAGTAGGGGGCTAGAGGGAGGGTAACCAGGAATGCAACAGTGAATATACTCGAACATCTACATTTATGTTAAGTGTACACAACTGTACTATGTTCTTTGTGTTTCACTGTTGCAGTCATTACATTTGGGTAGATTCACAAAGGTATGGTTGGGAGGAGGAGTTTATACAGTATTAGGGCCAGCTATAAGGCCCTGCAAGACAGCAGTGGCAAAACCAGTTCTGGATTTAGAAAAAGCTGATAAATGATAATGCTTGGTGAAAGTATGTACAGAACTCCATGTAGCAGCTTCTAGAATATCCCAGGTAGGAACACCTCTGAGAAAAGCTGCAGAAGTAGATGCAGCCCTGGTGGAGTGAGATCTGATCCCCTGGGGGATAGGTTTTCCATGGTGCTTATGGCAGAAATGAATGCAATGGCTTATCCATTTAGAAATGGTTTGTTTTGAAATAGCCTTTCCCTCTGCCCCTGCAGCAAATGCTATCAGTAATTGGTCAGATTTTCTTCGAGATTTAGTCCTGTCCAAGTAGAATCTAAGTTGTCTGCGCACATCCAAGGAATGCAGAATCTGTTCCCCTTTGTTATGTGGATTGGGAAAGAAGGTTGGCAAATGAATGGACTGATTAAGCCACACTGGAAACCACCTTGGGCATGAAGGATGGATTGGTCCTCAGAGATACCCTCTCCACATGAAAGAAGATAAAAGGCTCTACTGCCATAAGGGCCTGTAATTCAGATATCCTTCTAGCTGAAGTGATTGCTAAAATGAAGGTGGTTTTCCAAGAAAGAAATTTTAAGTCTGCAGTAGCAGCTGGCTCAAAAGGAGGTAGAGTGAGCTTTTCCAAAACAAAGTTAAGGTCCCAGGCAGGGGTAGGAGGTTACCTGGGTAGTCTCAAGTTCTTTGCCCCTCTGAGATACTACTTGAGCAGGGGATGAGAGAAGAGGGGTGGTTCTGTGTTACAGTGAGCTGAAATAGCTGAAGCGTGGATTTTAATAGAGGAAAAGGCAGACCCTTGTGAAACATCTCAGTTAAGTAATGCAAAATCTGAGGTAAATTGGGCGCTGCTGTGCTCATCCCTAACAATTGGTTCCAGGCACAGAATCTTTTCCATTTATTAGCATAAGATTTTCTAGTACTAGGCCTTCTCGCCTCCAAGATGACATCCATCACAGGTTTGCTGAGGGGTGTTAAAGGTGAATTTCAGTGATCAGCCAGACTGCAAGGTTCAAAGTTGGAAGCTGAGGGTGCAGAATTTAGTTCTCCTGCAGAGACAGCAAGGAAGGGGTCTAAGGCAGGTGCCATGGAGATATTTGTGACACATTAGTCTGGAGCAATAAAAATCATTCTTGGTTTGTCCTGTTTGACTTTTAGCAGAACTTTGGAGAGCAGAGGCAGAGGGGGGAAAGGTGTAGACAGAGAGGCTTTTCCAGCTGAAGGACAGAGCATCCACTTTCCAGGCTTCTTTGTGGGGAGCCCTTGTGCAAAACTTGTCCAACTGGTAAGTTCTGAGGGGAGGCAAATAGATCTATGTCTGGGCTCCCCCATTTGCTTGTCAACATGTTGAAAATCCGTGGTTCATTTCCACTAGTGTGGGTCCATGAGATTTCTGCTTAGTCCGTCTGCCAGTGTATTCAATTTTCCTGGCAGGAACTGAGCTTGTAGGTGCACTTGGTAGCTTCAAGGCTGTGTTCCACAATGCCATGGTTAGTCTGCAGAGGGGGTAAGAATGTGTACCCCCCCTGCTTGTTTATGTACCACATAACCGTGGTGTGTCCATCTTTACCATTAGTTGCCCTGGAAGAATGTGGTCCTTGAAGGCTGTCAGAGCATTCTGTACAGTTAAGATTTCTTTTTGATTGATATGCGGGTGCATTTGATTTGGGTTCCATTTGCCCTGAATGCACTTACATGCCAGGTGAGCCCCCCCCCCCCATGCATAGTCTGATGCATCTGTAGTTAGGGTTTGGATGGCAGGGGGTAGTGTGAATGGCAGTCCCTTGTTTGGTGGCAGGCCTTGGCCCACCATAAAAATTCCAGGCGTAGGCAAGGTATGATAGGAATCATTGTTTCCAGGCTGTGACAATGTTGACTCCATAGACTTTTTAAGTACCACTGTAGTTTCCTCATATGCAGTCTTGCATATGGAATTAGAAGAATACAGGAGGCCATAAACCCCAAGGCGTGCAGTATTTGCCTTGCAGATAGCAGGGTTTTTGTGGCCACTCGTTTGAAGTAAGTTACCAAATGAATTTGCTTCTCTGGCATAAGGAAAGCCATCTGGGCAGTTGTATTCAAGCTTGCACCCAGTAATGTAATCTGTTGAGAGGGTACGAGTTGTGATTTCTTTTCGTTTATGGTGTACCCCAGACAAGTTCAAACCCTTTTTACAAATACCAGATGATTTAGAAGTATGCCCTGGTTTTCTGCCTGAATTAGACAATCATCCAGGTATGGATATATTTCAATATTTCTTTGCCTGCAAAACGCAATAACTGAAGCCAGACACTTTGTGAATACCCTGGGCGCAGTACACAAGCCAAAGGGCAGTGCAGAGAACTGATAATGCAAGTAGCCTGCCTTGAAGCGTAGGTATGTTCTGCAAGATTCCCTGATTGGGATGTGCAGGTATGCTTCTTTTAAATCTAAAGTTGCCAACCAGGCATCTTTGTCTAGCATTGGAAGTAACTGGTGAAGAGTCAGCATCTTGAATTTTGGAATGTCCAGAAAGGTGTTTAGCGTAGACAGGTCCAATATTGGATGCCATGATTTGTCTTTTCTGGGTACCAGAAAGAGCCTGGAATAGAAACCTTGTCCCTTTTCCTCTTCTGGTACTGGTTGAATAGCCCCCATGTTTAAGAGGGAAAGTACTTGTTTTTGAGCCTCTGCCCATTGATTTGGCGGCAGGTCTGGCCACTCATTTGGTGTTGGCAAAGTGTGAAAATGAAATCTATATCCCTGGGACACTATATTGAAAACCCATTTGTCCTGGGTTATGAGTTCCCAGTTCTTTGCATGAAGAGCAATCTTTCCCCCCAAAGGGGCGTCTAAAAGAGAAGTGCTTGGTAATTTTAAAAGGAAGTCATTGAGACTGTTTACCATAGGGGGGTATCTTATTTCCAGATTTGGAAGTGGAGGCCCTCCATTGCTTAGTTCTGAGAGTCCCCTGGGACTGAAACCTGGTGCTTTTGGAGTGTCTGAGTTTGGCTTGACAGGAGCTGGAAAAGACCAATTCTTAGTAGGCCAATGCCTAATAAATCTTGGAGGTTGCACTTGTAAGAAATCTTTAACAGTTTGCATGGATTTAGCTTCATCTTCCATCTTTTTTAGAACTTCTTCAGCCTTATTGCCAAACAGATGGCCCTGATTTAAAGGAGCATCCAACAATTTTGCTTTAGCATGATCAGGCAAAGATTGCTCCTTAAGCCAAGCATGCCTTCTAAGCACAGACCCAGTAACAGCAACCCTGCAGGAGGACTCTAAAGAATCAAAACCACATTGCAAAGTATGTTTTCCAACTTGTTCAGCAGAATGCAATAAATCCTGTAAATCTTTATTTTCCACACAGTCAAGAAACATCATTTTCTGTTTAAGCAATCCAATAACATGCTGTTGATATTTTAACATATGAAATTGGCAGTTTAAAGCCCTGATTGCCAAGGTTGCAGAAGTATAAACTTTCTTACCCCATCTATCCAGCGCCTTGGAGTCTCTATCAGAAGAAGTATGATTTTTTGCAGTAGAAGCCTTAATGTCTTTGGGCCCCTGAGAAATGGTTTCTGGATATGCAGCAGGATTTTTGAAAAGGAACTTGTGGGAGTCAGGAACCCTGTAGTATGTCAGGCTTATTAGGAGCCGGAGGCAAGGAATCAGGGGGCCATACTGGATTCCGAAAACACATTACCAACAATGTCAAGTACAGGAGGTATAACCAAGGGCCTATGCTGAGGTAGAAGGAAATCCCTAAGCCTACTTTTTGAATCAGAAAATTCCTGACTTTCCCAGTGGAAATGTTCTCTTAAGGCATGCAAAGTTTCCCCAAAAGAAAAACCCTCAGGAGGGGAAGCAGAGGGAATGGAATCCTCTTAAGTATGGAAAAATACAGGTCATTAGAAGAATCAGAAGAAACAGAAATCTGATCAGAAGACTCATAATCAAGCTCAGCCCTAGGCCTCTTGGGGGGGGGGGGGGTTGACTACCCCTGATTAGAGTAATTAGATCTTCAGCCATTTTGATCATTTGTTTTTTAGGCATAGGGGCCTGAACATGTGGCCTGAGCATTGGTTTTTTAGACATAGATCGAGATTTAGGCCTTTGTAATGAAGGTGGAGTCGATTTAATATGCAAGTCTGTAGGCCTAAATACATCCTCAGAAGCCGGTGCCTGCATAGCGGCTCCAGACCCATCCAACGTAAAGACATCCGCGGGTTCCATAGGTGAAGGCTCTTGCGGCATACCGGACTCCAAATGGGTCTCGGTAGAGGCCTGCGAATCAGAAGTAGCGGATATCAGGGGCTGTGAAAGCGCCTCACTGAGTACCGGCGAACTGGCGACTGGCTTAGGAGAAACGTCATTGGCAGTTTTGGACCTTGGCGGCCTGTCTCTGTCTTTATCTTTGCGTTTTTTTCGGAATCCCAGTAGTCAGATGGCTAACCGATGACATTTCTGGATAATTAAACCGAGAACCGAAATATTTAAAGGCAAATATGTACCTATGACGGATAGTGCACTGATTAAGTAAAGCACAAAACTGACAGCAAGGTACGTCGTGGTCAGGGCCTAGGCAAGGAATATAGTACAAATGAAAATCTTTGTGAGGTATTTGCTTTCCACAAGTAATGCAATTATTAACTTTTACTGACATTGGTAAGGAGCAAGAAAAAGTTTCCCCAATGGGGTACTTAGCTTTAAGTTGTTAATGAAGTCAGATTTTTCAGCTGGCAAGATAGAGATTATCTGTACACTTTTGGAGTTAGTACTTCATAACAATATTTTCACCTTTGGTGGTAGGTACTTTATCCAGAACAAGGGTGTAGCGATGGGCACTGCCTGTGCTAGTAGCTATGCCAACTTGGTTCTGGCATTATGGTAAACTGAGAAGGTCTTGACCAACAATTGCTACACACACCATATATATTTCTACAAATGTTTTGTTGATGATATCTTCTTGTCTGGGGAGGCACACAAACAAATTTAGAAGGATTTATAGATATGTTGCATAGCACCACCAATTTTGAGATTCTGTTGTAATAGTTCAAATAACTGTATAACCCTTCCTCGATGTGAAGGAGGACAGAAATGAGTTGACTGGGCTTCATTATCAATATATATAGGAAAGAATTGAAGAGAAATACTCTTCTACATAAATCCAGTATGCATTCCAGACATGCAAGTAAAAATGTATTGAAGGACAAGTATATAGAGTGATGACACTCCATAATAATGATGTTTATCCTGATATGGCACTTGCCAATGTGAAGCATGAATTTATTGAGAGGGGTTACAACATTGTAGAAACTGACCATTGTATTATGCAGGCCTTGGTAAAAAGGAGGGATAAAGGGAGACCTTATTTCTATGAGAAAATTTGTGACACTAGTCAAAGTATGACTAGAAGTGTTTTGAACAGACCACTTTTTACTTTTTCTAACAATATCAATATTGTAAGTGATATTTTTAATAAACACTGGTCTGTTTTGCTGGCCAACTCTGACATGAGGAAAGTCACTGACACTCAACCTAAATTTGTCTTTAATTGCTTTAGAGATGGTCCCACTTAGTAATAGAGCTGGCGATCTTAACAACAAGATCAGGAACAGAGATGGATTTTGTATTTGAAAGCATTTGTCGCACATAGTCTCAATGATGGGGTATCATTGAAACCTGCATTAAAAGAACGTCCATTAAAATATTAATCTTCTGTGGTATTTTAAGGTTTGTTTTGAGACGTTTTCTTTCTGTCTCTTGTTTCCTAGTTATGTTTATAGTATACAATTTATATATTTGAGGTTTTTTACCTTCCCCCCTCCCCTCCTTCCCTTCTTTGCATTAGATTTGTTTTTGTATTGTTGTAATTTTTGGCGTAGAAGTCCCATAGTACAAGTGTCTTTAATGGAAGTGTCTGTCTGTTTTTTCAGGTGTTTATTTGCTGTTCAGTTGAAGTGCCTTGATTCTTGCTACATATATAATTTTTAGTATTTTAACAGAGATTTTTGTTTCAGATTGTGAAGCAGCGTATTGTTTATTTCTACTTTTATTTTTATTTTATCCTCATTTTGGATTCTTATATGTGGCTTTGTTTTTGTTCTATGTTATTTTTGTATGAGCTTTGGGCACTGATGTGTTAGATTCTTTAGTTTTGTTTTTTTTTTATTGGTTGCTTTTGCCTTTTTTCTGGGGTGACTGGTCCAAGTGTTTCTGTCCTTCATTGGGAAAATCCTTGCCTTGTATATGCCTCGGTGTGTCTTTGATAGGATCTTAAACTGGATGTTGTTGTTCATTTACGGAAGTGGTTGGCTTGAGTTTTTGCTTTATTTCTGATACACCCCTTTTTAGTCTTAATTGGACACTGGGATAGTCTGATGTTCTACTGGAGGGATATTTGTGGTTATTGGCTAGGTTTTTATTTTGGGTATTCACTCATCTAATGTTTAGGTTGTGTTTTATTGTTTCATTTTAAATAGTAATGATTGGCCACCTGAAGCACTTTCACAGTGTTGCTAGGCTGTCCTGGCTCACTTTTCTATTTGATGGATTTATGACTGGATGTTGTAGTGGTATATGTATTTAACATTTTTGGTTAGGGCGTTTTGCTCCATGGTCTAATTATTGTTTTTTACATGAGACCGAGGGTTTTTTATGCAGTAGCATTCTTTGAACATGCCCCAGAATCTGTTTGAGTATCATTGTTGTATTCCGTTTCTTACAGTAAGATGTATTACTAAGCACAGATCCTTTAGATTAGTTGTATTCTTTCTGTATATTTAATGCACGCTATCATAGTGACACATTACTTGAACCTTTTTTCAATATTCTTATTTTTACCTGTGGGGAGATGATTTTTATAATTTTATGAGTGAATATATTGCCTAGGACATTTATAGGATTACATACATTAGTTTCTGTATTTGTTTGACATACTCGCTTTGATTTTGTTTCTGTATGTTCTGTCATCAAATCTGTTAGGCTTTCTATTGTCAGTTTTGATTGGTCATTCTACTTCCTACTGGTTAGGTGATAGGTTTGCTTTCTTTAGTTTTTAATTGGAAGTATAAGATATATGATAAGAGGTGACTGGTCATATATCCCTTCTCCTCTATCGGAGTTTACATTCTTTTTATATATTTTTATTGGAGCAAGTTCCCTTAATATGTCTGTCTTGTTTCAACTGGAACTCATACTTCGATTGGACAATATATTCTTTAACCTGGTTCAATCCCTTATTATGTTGAGGGGGTCTGGTCTTAATGTTTTAGAACAATATATGTTGAAGATAAGAGTTTTTGATGTCCAATCATAGAGGAGTTGTTTTTTTATTCCCTCCACTGATTGGCTCTTTATCAGAATTACATTTAGAGGTTTCAGTTAAGCTTTTCTGACTGGTTTTCAGGTCAACTTGTTTCAATTAAAACCAATAAATACACTTGGCTTTATATTTACTCTGTTTTAATAATCAATTGCTTCTAACATGTGATTTTATTAATGAATGTAATTGGTTGATTTTTGTTTTATTAATGTGTCTCTAACATTTTTTAATGGTCTGAAGAAGCAGTTCTGCTTTACCGTGAAAGCACTTATCATTTGAATAAATTTCTGCCTTTACAGTTGTGGCAGACTGGAGTTTTCTTTCACTTCTGTAACTTTTTTTTTAACTTTTTTTCTCTTCTTCTCTAGTCTTTCCTTCCCACTTTTCATTTTTTTCTTCTCTATGTCCTGTTTCTTGGCTGAGGAGGCCGTGGATGAAGAGGAGGTGCTGATATATATATTTATATTCAGGAAGAAGGTCTTCTGCAATTAACTTTTCCCTGCATGTATGGAGAGCCCTTGTGCCAAAGGAGACGCAGGTTTCACTATTTGTCTCAAGATGGGCGTCGTCCAAGCAATAAACACACAATGAATGTGTATCCTGGAAGGAGTGGATTTTGTGCCTGCAGTCAGCACAGTTTTTAAAATTCCCTGGTTGACAGACATTCTACAAAACAAAACCAAAGGTACAGCCAACACTACAAATACACCAAAATATTATCTAAAATTTAAAGTTAAAACACACCAAAAATTTCAAAACAATCTATGCCTATATAAAAAAATATCAAAAAACTAATAACTAGCTCTAGTAGAAAGAATAGTTTTGAAGAAAACACCTCATCCCAAGGATAACTATATTTTACTATCTATAAACTATATAAAAAAATTATCAACCACACAAGAAAAATAAAGCAGGAGAGGAGAGTCTTTCAGTAGGAGAAGAAATTGTAAGAAATATGTGAGAAACAAAGGATATGCTTTTTAAGGACCGCCCTCATAGAACACACCTGATGCTTCAGGCAGCAAATGAGATCTGATGTACTAAGGTGGCATGGAGAGAATTATGGGTAGGGGAAACGTCAGAGTCCTGGATATGTGAAACTTCATAGATCATGCCAAAGACTGGATTTGATAACCCATGTGTTGAACCAGACAAAAAAGGAATCAGATCTTTCTTTAACTATGTTAGAAACCTCGGAAACAATGCCCAGCACTTCACAAAGCTCAAAGTAAATGATATGACAAACTCAGACCCTGAAGTAATGGCCAGTCTACTAGTGGATAAATTTATCTCCAACGCCATCCCCCCTGCATTCCCAGATCACATATCCACAACCACACCTCTCCCAAATCTCCCAAGGACAAGTCCTCAAAACACTTTCCAAGACCAAGAATTATACTTATGTGGGGTCGGATAACATACAAGACTGCCTCTTTAGCAGCCTGAAACAGGACATGTCAAACCACCTACGGCGGCAAATCAGTATCAGTTTCTAAACTGGATTTTTGCCAGATGAATGGAAGACCGCTACAGTCAGCCACCTGCACAAAGGTATGGCATCAAAAGATCCAGGTAATTACAAACCCATAAGACTGACCATGTTCATTTGTAAGGCTAAGAACAGGATCATTATGGAATTAATAATTTACTTTGTAAGTAACCTACAAACATTTGACCCAAGCCAGTTCAGCTTAACCTGGTTGACTTTTTCAAGAAAGTTACTGAAGCAACAGAGGAAGACAAATCAATATAAACCGCATATCTAGACTGCACAAAGGCATTCAATAGTATTCCACACTCAGGTATTGCTGATAAACTCTCCCAGCTAAGTTTGCAGACAAGTATAAATTCTGTGTAATCAAACTCTCCAGAGGACAACAAGATCCTCCAGTAGGGCTTTTTCCAAACAAACAACTAACTGTTGTCAAGATGGTGGACTAAAACTAAATGCCAAAAAATGTATAATGGTCTCCTATGGCAAACATGATATACTTTTTAGCTACCACATTGTCAACAGACATGCCCCTGAAAATTGATTTCGTAGTTAGGGGCATTGGAACCTATGTGGACAACAAACTGTCCTTTGATAACCATGTATCTGCTATTCTAAGAAAATCCTTTTTTCACTGCACAGCCTATTAATAAGTAGGGTCAGGGGTGTGATCATTCCACTGTATTTAGCACTTATTAGGCTGATGAAAGCCACGGTGGTGCAGCGGTAGCATTGTCGCCTCACAGCAAGATGTTCTCCTGTTAGATTCTCGGCTGGAGCGCCTTCTGTGTGGAGTCTGCATGTCCTCCCCGCGGTAGAGTGGCATTAGAAAGACATGTGTGAATGGGCGTGTCTTCATTGAAAGTTGGGCGTCGAGCTGGCACCGTAAAAATCTACTGCCAATCATTAGCGGACCGGAGTTCCGCTGTGGCAACCCCTAACCGGGAAAAGCCGAAAGAAGATTGAACGGCTGATCATTGAGCATAATGTCCCCTTCAGTCTATAACTCTCCAAACACTAAACAAAACCCGAATGACCACAGTTCTTTCTCACCAAGAAAATCAAGGACCTGAATCATAAAAACTAAGGTACATGTCTCAAAGCCTATCCGCTCTTCTCAATATCATACGAGCCCATGAGGGGTGATCTCTGCCTCTCACATACGGCCTCAGCAGACTATCCTCTCTGATCTACTGTACATCTGCAAGTCCACTGGTGCAGAAATGGATGAGAAACTGCAAATTCACCCCCTTGTGTAGCACCCTTTTCCCTTAAGGCTATGGGTATCATATACATGTTCTGCTTGACTCTGGGTTATTTGTACTTAAATTACAAGGGCTAAAAAAACTTAATGGGAATGCAGGGATAGGCTTCTAAAGAGTCTAATGGATCAATGAACTAGTAAGTACCTAGGAACCTATAAAGTGTGTCTTTTCAAGTATGACCCGATAAAGAACAGCTGTATCACAGCCATACTGCACAGCAACAAGCAAGCACAGCAAATACACAAGAAAAATAAATTCAAATGGTCACAGTGCAGATAGTAACATGTATACAAGATGCAGCCTCTTAACTGAAAGGCATATTTATATTATGATACATGCCAATTATGGTCCCTCACAACAAATGGATAGTACAGTGAATAATGTCATTGCCTCAACATGAACAGTTACCTGGTATGTTCCTAAAAGGGTGCTTTCTTTGTGAAGTCTATATATATATCTTCCCGGTGTCCAAGGGGATTTTCACACAGGTCTCTTGTTTCTTCTCACCTTCCAAATACATGCTGACTGGTTAACACATAATGCTCTAAATTGCCTGTGTGAGCTTATGCATGCATGTGCGAAAGTGTACATGTGTGACCTGGGATGTAGGGGTATCGCATTCAAGACTGTTACACTGCGTTATGCCCACTGCTTAACAGGACAAGCTCAGCCTCCACTGTGGCCCTGAATACCCTTAAGTATGTAAAAATTAATAAATTACATGTAACCAGGCCAACACACTATATAGTACATTGGACAAATCAGGAACAGAAAACTACATAAAGTGTGCTGTAATAGCGACAATGACAGGAAGCTGTACTGCTTGAATCTACTTCTGAGGCATCCAAAATATAAAATAATATAATTAGTAAACACATGTACTTCAGAGTATGTGACCAAAAAAGACCGAAAGAAAAAAATGATCCTAATTGTAGGCATCAAAGACCATGGGCATGTAATAAATAGACCCAAGGCCAAAGGGATTCAAACCATGTTTAGCTGTTCCACTAGGCAAGAAGAGCTACTGTTTAAGATACTATGACCAAGCATTCTTTTAGGGGGGGGGGCAATCAACTCAATATAAAGAATACTACATTCAACCAAAGTACAAGTCTTTTCAGTCGCTGAAGCATGCAATATATTTATTCCATGTGGCATTTTAGGAAGAAATCCCTGCCCGTCTCATTTCCAATAAGTCAACAGTAAACTTAGCTTAGAAGAACCTACAAATTATTAAATTTCTTTTGCATAACAAACAGCATGGCACTAGTTCCAGCTACATCTACCAACAAGTGTGCCATTTGTCAGCCATGCTTTCAGATGTTTCAGATATGAACTAAAAATTCTTTCTTACAGTTTTGTACCTGCAAGACAGCAGCAGCAGCTTGTTTTACTGGCAGAAATTAGTGAAGGACCTCACAAATGTAAATATGCGACCAATTAATTACAAATGGGTGGAATCAAATACTGGATGACACAGCAAACAGCACCAACTTATCTTCTCTGCAGCTTACAGTGACAACTGATCTTTGAATGAGAAGCCTGTTATAAATGCCACAATGCGACATGAACATGCAACAAAAGTTCTGACTAGAAATCTGCATCTAAAGGAAAACCCAGTACAAACTATTTAGTCATTTATTCATCTGTTACCAGATAAGAAGGCTAAACAAAAAACAAACATATTTTAGGCTCAGAGAAAAAGGAAAGTTATACACTATAATGACAGATACAGATGATTCTTGTCCACCTTCCTCAACAGGTTAAGAATGATACGCCTGCTCAGTCTCCATGGCACCGACTCACAGAACTCCCCAGACTTTGGCTCCTCCTCTCCCCTCCTCTCCTAATGTTCAATGCTCGCCTTCATTTTCCAGATTTCTATGAGCAGCTTGACACCTCCCCAGTGAGCTTTTCAAAAAAAAAAAAAGGAATAAGACCCTCAGAAAAAAATATATCGCAAGACCTTCCCTTTACCAAGTACGGGCAAGAGAATGGTTAGCAGGAATGTTGAACAAGATGCACAAAGATCATCTAGCAGACACACGTCATCAACCGAAACATCTGTAAAAAAGGCTTTAGACAAGGCATTGCTCTTGCTGAATGAGCATTAGGTAGTTTAGGCAAATCTAACACAATTTTGATGACAAAACTTTATACACTCTTAATAAAAGTAAGTTATGACACGTTTCTTATCAGTTTAACTTGCGAGCCCTTGCTTAAGCAATCAGTTCTGTGTAAATAAAACAGCTCCATATGAATAGCCATAGATTGAAGCTCATACTCCAATACACCTTTTGTTAGTGTAATGCAAATTTATGGCCTGGATAAGGTTTATTTCCATCACTATTTCAGGGATAAAAAGGATTTGTCCATAACACCACCCCGTCTTTGTGAAAAACGAAATATGGCTAATCAGTACAAAAAGCTTGCAGCTCTAAGATTCTCCTTGTAGGACTAACAGCTACTAAAAATGTTTTCCAGAGTAGAAAGTTTGACTAAGCAGAGATAATGGCTAAAAAAGGGTAGCATTAGCAACTCCAGCATGAAATTTAAGCTTCAAGGAGGAACAGGAACACTTAGAGGTGATCTGATTAGCAAACTTCCATGCAAGAATGTCTCATGCATCTTTAACAAGGCCAATTAATTAGCTTGGTAGTTTCTGCAGACATGTGAAACGGCTGATAGATGAAATCTGACAGAAGGAGAGCAAAAGACATCATTATCAACATCCTCCTTTTCTCCACTTCACATGGGGTCAGGCTGTTGTGCCTATGGCTGTCACTTCTTTCCGTTCAGAGACCTCTACCGACTCAACAGTCATGCCCTCCTGTTCCAGGTATTCTCTCAAAAAATCCATCCATTATACAGACTCGTATACATCTTCATCTCTTTTTACCTTCTTAATGTCTCTTCCAAATCTCCTTTACCAAATCATCTTCAGGTTTCCTGCACGTGACTGATCTACAATAACTACTTCTCCTTGACATTCACTGTAATGGAAGCTACTTAAGTTTCCACTCTGGTTTCCTTATTATTTCATCTGTCCCACAGTGTACATCCTCTTAACCCAAGCTTCCTCAGCTGCTCTGCATTCACTGCCCAGGCTTTTGTGCCACATGGAAGCACTGATAGCACCACTGTTAAGTTTTATACAGCTTACCTTTCAACTTCTTTGGTATTCTTCTCCCAAATACTGTGACACTTTTTGTGCTACTGGACTGCTGAGGCTCTGATTCCAGCTTTGATCTTCTCACTGAGACTTCCCTTCTCCTCAACCACACCTCAGATACCAGACGCTGTTACACTGCTCCACTATTTCCCCTTGTATTTCAGTTGTAAGCTTCTTCTGATTTCCCCCATTTACCTCAATAGCCCTTGCCTTGTCAGTACTTAAGTTCATTCCATGTTCCTTCAGTTTTCCTTTCCAGTCCACTACTGCTGAAGTTCTCTTCCAAGTCTGCCTATGCTGCCACATCATCTGTATACAACTGTGGTGCAGAGTCTCTTCCAACTTATTTGCTGATGTGGTCCATCACCAGTATGAACAGGATAAGTCTCAGAATTGAGCCCTGATGCACATGCACTCCTCCTGGGAACCTCTCAAAATCTAAACACCATTTGTAACCTACTGTTGTCATCGGGTCCCAGTACATAGTCTGGATGCAACCTGTACTAATTCTACCAATGTTTCCAGAATTATAACCCATCGTAGGGGTGCTCAAATCAGATTTCTTGGGATACTGTTACATACTTTCTCCGAGTCAAGAATGTCCATTTGGATGCTTTTCCTCATCTCCACCTTTTTGTTCCCCCACTAACTATCTCACTGCAAACATTATGTAATTACACTGCATCTTAATCTGAATCCAAACTGCTCAACTCCAACCTTGCTTAAGCAATCAGTTCTGCATAAATAAAACAGCTCCATATGAATAGCCATAGATTCAACTGCGGTGTGCATTTATTTACCAATTACCCTATGCAGAATGTTCATACAGTGTGACCGTTTTGATACTTCCTGCTGTCTGAACATCGTCTTTGTTCTTGTACAGTGGCACCTGAATGCTTATTCTCTGCTCACCTAGTATATGCATTTCTCTTCTGTTTCCATACTATGATGCATACCCTCAGGAGCCATTTCAAACCTAACACACACATAACATCTTGCTAATTCTTGCAATGACTTCATCTGAGCCCCACACTTTTTATGACTTCATGTTCCTTAGTGCACTTTGCACTTCTTCTAGTATTAATGCACTTCTAGTATTAAGTCTTCTACTTTTTTCACAGCAGGTTGTGCAAAGATGCATGACAGCTTCTGTAGTGTTTTATTCATTCAGAAGCTTCCTGAATTAGTACTCCTTTCATCTGCCCCAATGTCCTCCACACTGGACAGCAGTTTGTTGCTGGCATCTCTTAAGAATGCCATCTACAAACTATCTTCTTTCTCCTATTGTTGCCTTGAAACCTGACAATTTCTTTGCGCCATCTGCTGATTCACTGTGCAGAAGCTGGTAGAGTTTTTTCTGATGCCTTCTTCTTTGGTACTGCAACTGCTCTCTCAGTATTCCCTGTTTTACTTTTCAATCTCCCACTTCACCCTGCAGTCGTACTTTCTTTTACTAACTTGCTGGATTTCTGCATTCCACAACAACTTTCCTTATGTATCTTAATTCCATGCCTGTCTCAATTACATATCTGTTCTATCACCTACATACATGCTGTTCCTGACATGCTGACATTCTTCGACTCTACCTTCCTCCTCCTCTTCCTGAGGTGACAGAGCCAGGAATATCTCTCTGAACTCCTGCACTTTCACTGCAGTCAACTTCCAGGTCTTCTGTCTAGTCTCTGATGACCTCAGAGCCTTCTCTTGAGCCATGCTTGCAGCTCAGTGTGGCCCCCAAGTAGTGTATGCTAGAGGCTGACTGCTTCACAAGGGCTGACTTTGCACACACTGATCTGACCCCTGGCTGAGACTGAAATAGGTCCAAGGAGACCAGTACTCTACCCCAGTTAAATTCAAAATAAACAAGCACCACCATCCTCTTCCTTATTAGGAGGCACTCTATCAGAGTTGCATGCTGACCATTTTTGTAGGGGATCTTGTGACATCCTCTCTTGTCAGACTACATGTTGGCCACACAAATTATTTGATAAGCATAATTCTAGAACAACATCTCCATTACTCCTGGTACTCTAAAAATATAGACCTAGGCAACCCTCATATCCATCTTCTACCTGTCCTGATAGCAACATCAATGTGTCCCTTTATTACGGGCAAGTCATTTTGTCCAGCTGTATAAAGGAGATCCTGCAACTGTTGCAGAATGTTTTTTATCCACTCCATGTAGCCCTGCTGTGCAGCACAGCTGAGATCATGAGGAGTGTCCTGTCCTTGCAATGGAGTCTGATCATCATGAATCTTGTCACTGATTCTGATGACATCTCTCACTGTCTTCAGAAGACTCTCGTGCTCACCATAATTCCCATACCAGTTTGAGTCTGTCTTACCTCACCTCTCAAGGTCAAGGGGAGCAAGTATGGTATAATGGTTTATTTACCTTGTACAAAGTTTGACTCGGACTTCTGGTTATTGGCTGGGCTTGTAATAGTCTACAGACTGATAGCCTCATTATTTACCTATGAACGTATAAACCTAAGAGTTCAGTGTGCTGCCCTTCTACCATGTCTCCTACATGCACAAAATATTCAGTCTCCTCCTTACCCTCATATGTCATCTACTTCCAACCTGCATCTTCTCAGTGAATGTATGTTCAGTTTAGCAATCTGTAGTTCATTTTTCAGGCCCTGGTCATCAACAGAAATAGAAAAAACAAGTGATCAGATTTAGGTACTACAAGTCTGGGTAAGGCCTCCGGGGTGGGTGGTTGGGTCAACAGGGTCTAAAGGCCTGGAGATGTACTGGTTTCCCTCAAAGACAAGTCCAGAACACAGGGAACAAAACCTGCTGGGACCAAAGGGGTGCTATAAAAATCATCCTAGGTCTGAAGGAATTTGCTTTCTGGATGTATAAGAGAATTAAGAGACATGCGAGAACACAGAGAAGACCCTGAAGCCACTTGTGGATGACAGAATCCCTGGGCTTTTGCACCACAGAGAGTATGAGGGAAAACAGTTGCTACACTTGGTGTAGGTTGATGAAGCAAGAGAGTCAGACTGAAGCTCTCCAAAGACAGAAAATGTTACTGCACCAATGTCCAGCTTAGGAACCACTTATGTGGCATCAGCAGACACCAGCTGAGCCTTTCCAGTAAAGAAATGTCTTGGCTTGGGATGTGAACGGCCACCAGAAAATGGTTGGTCAATACTGCCCAATCCAACAATTTCATCGTTTGTTGGCATAGGGGATAAAACCTAATCTCCCCTTTTTATTGGTGTACCACACTATGGACATATTGTCCCTCTGGGATGGCTATCACATCCCATGGGAGAGTGTCTTAAATAGAGAGGTTAGGAGGAACATTCTCGACTCCAGTACAGTGATGTGTAGGCTAACCTCTAAGGTGGACAAGTCACCTTGGACCATCCTGCCAATGATGACCTCTACCCCTATCCAGGGTTCAGGCATCCATAAAGACTGTTACTACAGGGGTGAAGTGCTGGAGCATGTTGCCCAGAATCAAACTGAAAGTATACACCCACCATTTTAAGTGATCCTTGAGGGCTTCTGATTTCCTAATCTGAGATAGCAAACTTTCTGAGATGTGACTTGTCAGAGTACTAGGTGCACGTGCGCGCGCGCACACACACACACACACACACACACACACACACACACACACACACACACACACACACACACACACACACACACACACACCAAAGCACTCTAATCTTTTGTATGGCACAGAGTACCATGCAAACAGAGGCCACCATAAGTCCTAACATCCAGTTGCAATAAAAACCTGTCACTGAATTCACTGTAAGATGAATCTGACTGCCTTCTGAATGGCAAGAACTCTGCTCTGGGCTAATTTTATTCAGCAATGAACCGTATTCAAGAAGTAACCAAAGGAAGAGAAGATTTTATAGTGGCTGCAGCTGTGACTTTGTCAGGCTGACTGTGTTTCCCAAACACTGGATGGTCTAAAGAAGACTCCCTTGTCCAAATAAAAGTTTCCATTGTCTTCACTACAAAAAAAAACAGTCATCCAAGTAGTGAAATATCTTGGATCCTACTAGCCTATGATAAGCAGTCGGTATCACCACATATTTGGTAAACATACATGTAGAGAAACCAAATGGCAGGATGCAGAACTGAATGTCTCCTACTCTGAAGTGCAGGAACCTCCTGGACTCTGTGATCTTTTTTTTTTTAATATCTTTTTTTAAAGATGACAGGAAAGCATGCAGTAATAGAAAATAAAGCAAATCATAGCATTTAAACCGTTTTCTTTGGGTATACATATTTTTTTCTTTTTAACAATTTTTATTCACTCCAGCATTACATAAACTGCTCAAGTCCTGCTTTCCCTTAAACCTCACTCTTCCTCCTGAACATTACTCTGCATGTATTGTTGATACAAGTTCCATTTATTTGTATGCATTTTGCTCCTCCCCTTTTCTAAAGAGC
Source organism: Protopterus annectens (assembly GCF_019279795.1). Classification (NCBI taxonomy): domain Eukaryota; kingdom Metazoa; phylum Chordata; order Ceratodontiformes; family Protopteridae; genus Protopterus; species Protopterus annectens. The sequence goes on from NC_056728.1 coordinate 1,743,689,750, forward strand.
CCACCTCCAGTTCTTTTAAATCCACTATAATATTCAGTCCTTCAGTTACTGTTGGTTCAGATTTTGATTGCCATTTTCTAGTAATTGCTTTTGTAAGCAGCTAATGGCACTGAACTTGCTAAGACTTCACTCCTAGGCAATTCAGATCTTGTGTCCCAGCTCAAAGAATAACTTCCTAAGTTACAACCATTTGATCTACCTTCTGGCAATATACTCTGTAGGGATTTTTTTTTTAAATCTGCCAACTTGTTACACCCCCACAACACATATTCCTACTTACCTCTCTCTTTCCCATCCCACTTCCAGCATTTGCTATCAACAAATTATTTTATCACAGGCTGTGAATCCTGATGGTGTCCTGGGGGCTCAGCCCATCTGTGCTAATGTCCAGGAATTTTTATTTTTTTATTTTTAAATGACCTACCCACTTCTTCCCCATCCACCACACTCGTTGCTTATTTCAGAGTGCAACTTTGCTCTATGGACCCCCCCCCTTAGGGAGCACATCAACAAGCGTCCTCCCACTTGTGATATTTTTGCCCTTTCCTGCCACTCTGTCCGTCGGCCAAGCCGCTAATCAAAATTGTTCTAGTAATGTTATCAAATGTTTGTCTCCTCTACACAAGTACAGTTGTGCAAGTAAACTTACAATAACAGTAGATGTTCAAATCATCACTCCTGCAGCAGCCTTAGTTATATGGGTTATAATTTGTCAAGGATACAATAGCTAGCCAGCTTCCAAAGCTTCAGGGCACCTTCCATGGGCACAAACTATTAGGCAGCTCAAGCTAAGCTGACTAAAAAGACAAGTTTGGGTGCCAAGCCCTTAAGAGATTTCCTGCCGAAAGAGAGACTGAACTCTGAAAACAATGCTAGGAACAATAAAAAAAATAAATTTCCATGTCCTAGCATCAATAACACACCAAAAAACAAGGGGGATGGAGGGAGTGAGTGGTTACTGCAGCAGTGATCATTTGAACATCTACTGTTATGGTAAGTTTACTTAAACAGCTGTACTATGCTCATCATATTGAACACTGCTGCAGTAGCCTTAGCTATATGGGTAGGTTACCCTAGCTTGCAAAATTTGGGAGGTGGAAAGAGGAGAGTCCAGAAGCTCCTGGAGAATGGTCCTAGCAAAACCTGACCTGGATCTAGAGAAGGAATCAAGCATATAGTGCTTTAAAAATTATATAAAGAGAACCAAGTAGCAGCTTCTAGAATCCTACCCTTCCCAAAAAAGCCACAGATGAAGCCAAGCCCTGGGAGAGTGGGCCTTGACCCTTGCCTGGAACAGTTTTGCTATGGTGAGTATAATAAAAGGGGCCTTATATAAATATTCAGAAACAGTTGGTTTTGACACAGGTTTCTCCCTCATTTTAGGTTCTGGAAAGAAAAGAGGGAGATGGATAGTTTGGCTTAAAGTACACTTGGATACCACTTTAGGCATAAAAAAAGGATTAGCTCTCAAAGAAACCCTATCCCTGTGGAAAATGAGAGAGGTTTGACTCACCATAAGAGCCTACGATGCAAATACTCTTCTTGCAGAGGTCAGAGCAATCAGTACAACTGTTTTCCATGTTAAGAACCTCAAGTCAGGCAGGTTAGCTGGTTCAAATGGAGCAAGTATTAGCTTTATTAACAAAAAAAATAAGATTCCAAGGATGGGCCAATAGTTTAGTTGGAGGCCTCTTGTGCAAAATCCCTTTGAAAAACATTTTGATACAAGACTGCACTGAAAGAAGAGGATCCATGGGCAGACATACTAAAATAGTTGATAAATGAACACTGACAGAGGAATAAGAATGTTCATAAGATTGTAAGTCACACAAACATTGTAAAACCAGAGAACAACTAGCCCTGAATGGGAGATGGTTATGTTGCAGTCACCAGCTACATAACCTTTTCTAGTTGGGAATGCATGATTTTCTAGTAGCAGGCTTTCTTGTCTCCATTAGTACCCGATTCATATTCTCAGTAAACAGGTGCCTAAAAGAAATTAAGACCCTATCATCCAGGCAGTCGACTGAAGTTGACTGAAGTCGGGGTGTATCAAACACCACTGTTCTTGTGTGAGTAGATCCAGTCTGTGAGGAAGCTTGTGGTAATTGCTACAGCAATTTCCAAAAGAAGGGAGACTCACAGTTGCCTGGGCCAAAAAGGATTGTGACTATCACAATGACTTCAGGGAAGTCCTTCTGAATATTTCAGAAGTTCCTTGGATATTAGTGGAAAGGGAGGAAAAGCACACAGAACATTCCTGTCCAAGAAAAAGAAAAAAGACACCTGTCTTCCATGCCTTCTTGAATGCAGTCCTGATACGAAATCTGGTAAGTTGATTGTTCAGAGAGAAGAAAAAAAAGAGGTCTACTTGAGGAACTCCCCACAGATGGATCAAATCTTGGAAGACCCCGCTGATCTAGTTTCCATACATGAGGGTCTGCCCTGGTCCAGCTCAGCTCATATGCCCATAGCCGGCCTTAGGCATAGGCCAACTACGCAGCCGCCTAGGGCGCCGCTCTAGCAGGGACACTTTTCCAGTATTTATTTGGTGTAGGTAGACCAGGAAAGGGCAGAGAGTGGTGTGGTGGGGGGCACTGTGGAGCCCTTTTGCCTAGGGCACCAGTTGACCTAAGGCTGCTCCTGCGATATGCTACACAATTTTGCTCTGCTGGAATGCAGAATGCCTGTAGAGTGAGATTATGCTGTGAAAATAAATTTCAAGCTAACATAGCTGTTCTGCAAAGGGACTACATGGTGATAGGCATCTTTTAAGTATAGTGTTACAAGAAACTTAAAAGACAAAGAAGAAGCAACAGGTTGTGAAGTAACATCATTTTGAATTTGGCCACCATCACAAACAGGTTTAGGAAAGAAACGTCCAGAACTGATCTCTAAGCACTTTCTTTCTTTTTCACCAAGAACATTCTTCAATAAAACATCTTCCCCACCTGGGATGAAGGAACTGATTCCATCACTCCTTGGGACAGCATGTGATGAAGAACCAATGGAAACAAAATAATCTGATCTAGAGGATGAGAAATGAACCCAAGTAAAGGAATAAGTTCCTCTCACTGCCATCTGTAACACTGATGAATGACTTTCAAAACTCATCCATTTGTCTGAAAATGTCTTTGTCAATGAGAAAAATGGATATTCAGACTTTCTGGAAGAAAAAGGGGCCTAAACAGCAAGTCATCTAAATATGGATATCCTGTAGCCTGCAATGAGCTACAACTGGAGCTAGACACACCGTGAACACTCTTGGTTCAGTGGATAGTCCAAAGGGTAAGGCAGAGAACTTACAATATGATTCAGACACATGAAACCTTAAGTGTGAAGTCTGGATGAACAACAATGTGATAAGCATCTTTTAAGTCTAGTGTTACCAGGGAACTTGAAAGAGGAAAGAGAGACACAACAGGCTGTGAAGTGACATCATTTTGAATTTAGGCAATACCACAAACAGGTTTAGGATAGAAAGATCCAGGACTGGTCTCCACACATTTTCTTGCTTTGGTACCAAGAACACCCTTGAATAAAAACCCTTCCCGACCTGCAAAGGAGAAACTGATACTATCACTCCATGTGCAGCATGTGATGAAGAAATCAGTAGAAACAAGACCGTTTGATCTGAAGGATGAGGAATGGACGCCTGGAAAGGAAGAAGTTCTTCTCACTGCCATCTGTAATCTTGATGAATGATCTTCAGAATTTCCTCCCACAGCCATATGCAACTCTGATGAATGATCTTCTGAACCCATTTGTCTGAAAAGTACAGTTGTGTACCTACCATAAATGTAGATGTTTGAGTGTATTCACTGTTGCAGTCATTACACTTGGGTTATCCTGCTGGTAGGCTACCCGCAGTCGGCCAGAATTCCAAAGTCTAGGTCCGGCATCGGTTGCTGTCACCTCTTCCCTGACGTCAGTGCACCAGGGGTATAAAAGATGCAGCCGACGCCATTTTCTTCAGTTTTTCTTGCCCCAGATGTCAGATGCCCCCAAATAGGTAGGCCAAAAAATTATGCCAAGAAGCATGCATGTACTAAAATAAACATTACCTTCATCTACAAGCAAATACACCACATAGGTTGTATAAAATAGAGAAGTACAGGAAAGTCCCAGCAAAGAAAAGGGGGATGGTGGGTGGGTAACCTGGACTGCAACAGTAAATACACTAGAACATCTACCTTTATGGTAGGTACACAACTGTACTATGTTCATCGTGTTTCACTGTTGCAGTCATTACACTTGGGTTGAATTCCAAAGCTGAGGTTGGGTGGCTGGGCCTAAATAGGATTAGGAGAGGCTATCAGGTCCTGCAGAACTGCAGTGGCAAAGCCTGCTCAGGATTTAGAGTAGAGATGTAAGTGGTAGTGCTTGGTGAAAGTGTGCACTGAACTCTAGGTCACAGCCTCTAAAATGTCTTTGGTTGGTACTCCTTTGAGGAAGGCTGCTGAAGTGGCTGCTGCTCTGGTTGAATGTGGCCTAATGCCCTTAGGCACTGGTTTGCCATGTTGTGAATAGCAGAAATGAATGCAGTGTCCTATCCATTTTGAAATAGTCTGTTTTGATATAGGCTTTCCTTGTGATCCTGCAGCATAAGCTACAAACAGTTGCTCAGTTTTTCTGAAAGCTTTTGTTTTGTCCAAATAGAAGCGTAGCTGTCTGTGTATGTTCAAAGCGTGCAGAAGTCTCTCCCCTTTATTCTGGGGATTTGGATAAAATGTTGGCAAATTAATGGTTTGGTTAAGAGCCACACTGGATACTACCTTTGGCATAAATGTTGGGTTTGTCCTTAGAGAAACCCTGTCCTGATGAAAAATGATGAAAGGTTCCACTGCCATCAATCATACCTGTCAACCTCTTAGAACAAGAAATCTGGACAAAGCCATAAATAAAAGTGGGACAAAGGTCCAAAAATAGGAACAATTTTTAAATATTGCTCTTGCAAACTTTTAAAGCTAATAAAATAACAGGTTTTACATTAAAATGGATTTTCGGAATGGTATAAAGTCTGAAACTCAAATGTCTGTCATTATTTTTTATCTTTAATCTTTAATGATTTGTCACTAATTTACCACAAAAACAAATTTTTTTAAGAAACAGACGAAAAATATGCGGCAGAAATTTGGACATTCTGCGAAAATATGTACAGTTGAGAGGTATGCCATCAATGCCTGTAACTCTGAGACTCTTCTTGCTGAAGGTATTGCTAGGAGCAGAGCAGTTTTCCATGATAAGAATTTTATATCAGCTGTATTGGCTGGCTCAAAAGGAGGCAGTGTGAGCTTTTCTAAAACAGAACTGAGGTCCCATGTAGGTATCGGTGCTCTCCTTGGGGGTCTTATGTTTTTTGCCCCTCTGAGGTACTGTCTTAGTAGTGGATGAGAGAAAATTGGAGGTTCCGTATTGTAATGAGCTGAAATGGCAGAGGCATGGATCTCAACTGATGAGAAGGATAGGCCTTTGTCCAGCATCTCAGTTAGGTATTGTAAAATCTGAGGTATATTTGGAACAAGTGGTTCAGAGTCCTTGTGCCAAGCACAGAATCTCTTCCATTTTTCTGCATAAGATTTCCTAGTGCTGGGCCTCCTCACTTCTAAAATGACATCCATAACAGCTTTAGAGAGAGGTGTGGTCTGAGTGGCTATATTATCTGCCATACAGCCAGATTTAAGGTTCTGAGTTGACTGTGCAGAATCCGATTGTTTTGTTGAGTCAGAAGATGAGGAATTTGAGGTAAAACCCAGGCTGGGCCTTCAGACAAGCTCTTTAGGATTGGGTACCAGTGCTGGTGTGGCCAGTCTGGGGCAATCAGAATCATTTTTGGCTTCTCTCGTCTGACTTAGGAGCACCTTGGGAAGAAGAGGCAGTGGAGAAAAGGCATAAACTGTCAGTGTTTTCCAGCTGAATGATAGAGCATCCACTTTCCATGCTTGCGAGTGATAAGTTCTTGTGCAGAATCTCTGTAGTTGGTAATTGTGAGGGGAGACAAAAAGATCTATGTCTGGGCGTCCCTATTTCCTTGTTATCATGCTGAAGACCTGTGGATTTAGTTTCCATTTGTGAGGATCCATGAGATTTCTGCTTAGTTCGTCTGCCAGAGTATTTTTCTTTCCTGGCAGGAATTGTGCCTGCAGATGTACTTGATGGGTCAGTGCTGTGTTCCACAAAGTCATGGCTTGCCTGCAGAGGGGGTAGGAATGTGTGCCCCCTTGCTTGTTTATGTACCACATAACTGTGGTATTGTCCATCTTTAGTAATAGTTGTCCTGGATGTAGTAGATCCTTGAAGGCTGTAAGGGCATGCTGTACAGCTAGCATCTCTTTTTGATTGATGTGAAGATGCATTTGTTCCTTGGGCCACGTGCCCTGAATACATTTTCCTGCCATGTGTGCCCCCAGGCATAATCCGATGCATCTGTGGTTATTGTCTGCCTGGCTATGGGTAAGGTGAAAGGCTGTCCCCTTGTGGTAACAGGCCAGTGCCCACCATTGAAACTCCTGTTGCAGGCAGGGAATAAGAGATATTATTGTTTCCAGGCTGTGGCAATGCTGAGTCCAAACACTTTTTAGATACCATTGCAGTTTCCTCATATGCAGTCTTGCATATGGAATTAGTAGAATGCAGGATGCCATGAAGTCCAGAGCCTGCAGAATTTTTCTTGCAGGGAGCTGGGTCTTTGTTGCCATCATTTGAAAGTAATGAGTCAGTTGCCTTTGCTTGTCTGGTGTGAGATAAGCCATCTGGGGAAGTTGTATTTAAGCTTGCACCCAGGAATATCTCTTGAGAGGGCACTAGTTTTGACTTCTTTTCGTTTACTGTGTACCCTACGCAAATTAGTAATCTTTTTACAAACGCCAGATGCTTTAGTAGAACGTCCTTGCTCTCTGCTTGAATAAGGCAGTCATCCAAGTAGGATATATTTGAATTCCTGTTGTCTGCAAAATGCAATTACTGGTGCCAGGTATTTTGCGAAGACCCTGGGCACAGTAGATAAGCCAAAGGGCAGTGCAGAGTATTGGTAATGCATTGAGCCAGCTATGAATCTGAGGCATCTTCTGCAAGATTGTCTGATTGGGACATGCAGGTAATGCCTCCTTGAGGTCCAAAGTAACTAGCCAAGCCTTCTTGCCCAACATGGGTAGAAGTTGCTGCAGTGTTAACATTTTGAATTTCAGAACATCCAGGAAAGTATTTAGGATCAACAGGTCCAGTATTGGTCTCCAGGCTTTGTCCTTTCTGGGTACCAGGAAAAGTCTTGAGTAAAATCCTAGTCCCCGTTCTTGCTGTGGTACTTTTTGAATAGCTCTCATGTCCATGAGAGCAGAAACTTGTTTTTGTGCCTCTGCCCATTGGTTTTGTGGCAGGTCTGGCATACCTTTTGATTTTGGAAGGGTGTAAAAGTGGAACCTGTAACCCTGAGAAACAATATTCAGTACCCATTTGTCCTGGATGATCACGTGCCAATTTTGTGAGAAAAGTGCTAGCTTTCCCCCTAAGGGTGCTGCCAAAAGGTAAGTGCTTGGTATTTGTAGAGGGAAGTCATTGGGACTGTTTCCTATAAGGTTGTGATTTGTCTTCTCCTCCTTTGGGGGCTGAAGCACCCCATTGTTTAGGTATGTATGAGCCTTGGGGCTGAGATCTGCCTCTTGGGCGTCTGTATCTGCCTCTCTGTGGCCTGTCTGACACCGGAAAGGACCAATTTTTAGAAGGCCAGTTTCTGCTAAATCTAGGTGGCTGAACCTGTAAGAAATCCTTTACTGTCTGCATTGATTTTACTTTATCCTCCATTTTCTTTAACACCTCTTCTGCCTTAACACCAAACAAAGTATCATGCTGCAGCAGAGCATCCAATAATTTTAACTAACATGATCAGGTAAACTTTGTTCTTTTAACCAAGCATGCCTTCGAATGACAGAGCCTGTAACTGCGGCTCTGCAAGAAGCCTCTAATGAATCAAAACCGCATTGCAGAGTATGCTTTCCCACTTGTTCAGCTGCATGCAATAAATCCTGCATTTCCTTATTGTCAGGACATTCTGAGTTTGTAAGCATTTTCTGTTTTAACAAAGACATGAGGTACTGTTGATATTTAAGCATGTGAAACTGGCAGTTTAAAGCCCTTACAGCTAAAGTAGCAGAGGTGTAAACTTTTTTCCCCCATCTATCCAGAGCTCTGGAATCCCTATCAGAGGGAACAGGGTTTTTAGCAGTGGAAGCCTTAACCCCTTTGGGACCCTGAGAAATTGTTTCTGGGTCAGCAGCAGGGTTTTTATAAAGAAATTTATGAGAGTCTGGGACCCTGTAGTACCTGTCTGGCTTGACTGGTGCAGGAGGTAAAGAATCAGGAGACAAACTGGATTCAGAGAAAACATAATCAACAATATCAAGCACAGGGGGGATAGACAGGGGCCTGTGCTGAGGCAATAAAAGAAAGTCTCTGAGCCTTTTCTTGGATTCTGAATAATCCTGGCTCTCCCAATGGAAATGTTCCCTCGTGGTGTGCAAGGTTTCCCCAAAAGAGTAATCCTCAGGTGGAAAAGCTGAAGGTAAAGATTCTTCTGCATCAGAGTCCTCATAGGGAGGGAGAGAATATCCCTGATCTGAAGAGGAATCAGAGGAAATAGAAACCTGGTCAGAGGAGTCATAGTCAGTGTCTTGCCTAGGCCTTTTATCAGGAATGGGATGGGAACCCCTGATCAAAGTAATTAGGTCCTCGGCCATTTTAAGCATCTGTTTCTTTAGCATGGATGACTGTCCAGGAGAATGCTGTACTTGTTTCCTTGTCTTTAATGGTGTTTTTGACTTTGCCTTAGCTGCTGTAGTGGACTTAATAGTAAGTTGTGAAGGTCTGAAAACACCCTCAGAAGCTGATGCCTGCTCAGCGGATCCGGACCCATCTGAGGGAATAGTTTCCGCAGGCCCAATACCTTGAGTTTCCAGAGGCCTAGGTGTCTCCACGTGGGAGTCGGACGTGGCCTGTGGCTCTGAGGTAGCGGGTGTCAGGAGCTGTGAAAGCACCTTACTGAGAACCGGCGACTGCCCTAAAAGAGGCTTCATCATCAGTTCTGGACCTCGGTCGGATGCCTGTTCTTTTCTTTGTCTTTGCGTTTTTTATGAATTCCGGTCGTCGGTTGTTCCGACGGCATTATGTAGTTAAATCTTCGGCCAAAGTAATGTAAAGCAAAATCAAACCGATGCTTAATAGTGCGTTGGTTGAATCTAGCACAAAACCAACAACTAGCAATGTCATGGTCAGGGCCTAGGCAAGGAATACAGTAAGAGTGAAAATTCTTATGAGGTATTTGCTTCCCACAAGAAATACAATTGTTAACTTTTACTGACATCGGTCTGGAGCAAGAAAAAGCTTCCCCAATGGGGTACTTAGCTTTATTGAAGACTTCAGTTATGAAATTCGATTTTGAAAATCTCAGGAGACGGCCGACCGGCACTTGCGAACTGCTTTTGCTTCGGGCACCGCGCGGCAAGAAAGACAGAAGAAAATGGCGTCAGCAGCAGCTTTTATCCCCCTGGCGCACTGACGTCAAGGAAGAGGTGACAGCAACCGACGCCGGACTTAGACTTTGGAATTCTGGCTGACTGCGGGTAGCCTGCCAGCAGGATAACCCAAGTGTAATGACTGTAACAGTGAAACACGATGAACATCAATCTGTTGCCACAGAGAAAAATGGCGATTCAGACCTTCTGGAAGAAAAAAGGGGCCAGGGTGGGAGGGGATCACAAGGTCTCTTGAACAGTTATTCCGACTTGTTGATCTGTCCTTGGTTTTGCGAGCTTTGAAGTTTCTTTTTAGAACCCCCTTACCACTTCTTAAACATCTGCTTACTTGTATTTTGTTGACACTGTTTATTCTGCTTTTTACCAAAACTAGATGAGAAATTAAAGAATCATTTAGAAAATTTAGAAAGGGAGGGCTGAAAAATCAGCTTACCTCTTTCATCACACTTTTTGATCACCTCAACAGCTGAAGAGTCAAAAACTAAATCTCTGTCCAAATGGGAATTTTAAATTAAATTTTTATCATCATCTGGGAGATTCAGAGAATGCAGCTGTGCCAACAATACCAGTGGCCACAGCCCTGGAAGAAGTGTCAGAGTCATACACACACAACAAACAAGGAGGACTTGAGCAATAGAAGAAATTAAATTATTTAAAACAGATTTTTTTCCTCACAAGTAAAAACTACAGATGAAACATTTCTCATACGTTCACAATGAGAACAAATTTTAACATGAGCCTGACAATTCAAAATTATGAAAATTAAAGTTGCAGAAGTATACACCTTTTTCCAAACATATTAATAACTTTCCCATCCTTATAAGAAAAAGTAGGATTGGAATTAACTAAATGTTTAGCAGCAGTTGGATCAACTGCAGCTATGGTTGGTGGGTCAGGTTTGGGAACAGTGTATATAAACTTAAAAGACTGAAGAACTTTATAAATCATATCTGCCTTTTTAGGGGCAGCTAGCTGAGTATCAGGAAAATTGCAGATGGTAATACACACGCCCTCTAAAGCACAAAGAACCAGAGGAATGGGGGTGTAGGTTCTGGAAATGCCTTCTGAAAAAACTGTTTGCTCAGTCCAAGCACCTTAACTAGTACGAATGGCCGAATAGCGCAAACAGAATACCACATGGCAATTAATAGCATGATACAAAGTAAGCACATCTTGCCTACAAAGCCATGTTAGAACAATGCCTGTCACTTGCAGAATACAGATGCAAACACTGGCAAATTCCAAAAGTATGAGGAATACAAATGGTTCATGATTGAACAATGGGTGATAATCCAATTTTACACTGCAATCTAATGGGAGGGTGGGGTTAATGCATGTCGGCCTAAACTTCAGGCAGTCTGTCACTGTCTAAAAGAAGGCACACTAACTCCAATTAAAAAGGGGATACAAACAGAACTGTGTCCAATGAAATATTTTTGTTGCCATCAGCAGCAAATCACCAGTCCACCAACTGTACTTCTCCACAAAACATAAACCTGACAACTAAAGCTAAATAGTGGCAACAACTATAGACAGCTGCCAGTAGCTGGGTTTGCAAGGACTCCACATAACACAACAGTACTTCATATATTTTTTTAAGTAGTACTGTTGCCGGGCAAGTAGTCTATTCTACTCAAGTTCTGCTTCTCTCAATACAAGACAGCCTTCCAGAATAAACACCATACCCAAGAGCCATTCCAGCTCACTACAGCATGCTGCAATATATCAGATTGCTCTGGGGCTTTTTCTGTACATGCGTTTCCTTTAATTTTCATATTACCTCATGGATTCTTTCCAAAGAATTAATGTGTGGATTGAAAATGTATCTGTACTATAACACACAAGAGAGAAGATAGAGGTAGCCTTCAGGAAGCTGCACACCGAGTATCTTGTACAGGAGCCAAGAGTCAAGAGTCCAAGCCCAGAAGTATCACATATCTGATTCCAAACAAGACTGTAGTGAAAGCGACCACAACCAGATCCTTTATGGCCTGAGGGTACACAACCTGCAGAAGATTTAACATACACACTGTTAACTGCAGGATTACAGCGTATATGCAATCTATTCATGTAATGGTTGACGCAGACTTCTCTATAACCAATTACATGAATAACTTTTGTAAAAGTCTTATTCTACCATCAAGCCATGCACATCATGGGTCTTTAGTAGTGCAGGTGCCCACAAACTTAAGGAACCAACCCACTATGGGCAGCTTACATACTCGCATCAAAGTACTTCTCTGAGGGGTCCTTCAGCTACTAACTGTTAACTGTTTAAGGGTGTCAAAATTGCTGACTTGTTTTGCAATCTAGTGCCATTTCCTTATACCAAACTTAAACTTAATGCCAAGAAATGTATAATTATTTCCTTTGGGGAAAAAACATGTACCCATGAATTACCACATAGGTGGCAGTACACTAAACATCAAAAGTGTGATGAGAGACTTAGGGACACAGGTGGACAGTGGCCTCACCTTTGATAACCACATTGCCACAACAGTCAGGAAATCCTTCTATGTGGCACACCTCATTACTAAGGGCTTTTCATCCAGAAAAAAGTAGATCATTGCCCCACTGTACTCATCCCTCATTAGACCCATTACAGGGTACAACACCCCGTTTGGTATGTACCTCACAAGACATCTGCAATAGCTGGAAAGGCCACAGAAATACCTCACTAAAAGAATCACAGGCCTAAAGCAGATGCCCTATGCTGACCATCTAAAAAAACTCCAGCATATCATCTACTAAGAGGTGATCTCTGCTTAACATACAAGGCCATGTCAAACACTGAGCTGTTGGACATGCTCCACTTAAATAAATCCCAATCCCTCAGAGCCACACGCTCCAGGGATCTAAACCTTGTCATCACAATGAACAAAACATGCTAGAGGGATAGGTTCCTGACCCAGAGACTCCCCATACTCTGGAATAGACTGCCCATACATGTCAAGCAGAGCGCCTCCTTGGCCCTCTTCAAAAGGAACCTTGACAATTGGATGGGAGATAGGAAATTCACTCCCGGGATCACATCAGTTGCCCTGATAGACAGGGGTCCAGGGAAGTAAATATTGTGGGAAGAAATATCCAGGGCATTGTTATGGCTGGGCTTGTATAAGCCCTAGGGCCGATAGCCTAGTACCAACCTATGAACCTATAATGTCCAAAATATTCTGAATAAATGTCAAAAAGATACTACAGCATTCTGGGTTGGGGGTCATGTGTGCAGTGCTACTTGAAGGTCGAAGCATTCCAGAACACTAAAGCAGGACTGTAAACTATTTAATGAAAGTATTACAAGTAGTTAATTTTATCTGATGAGTGTTCTGGTGCAGAGAAGGATAAAGGTCTCTTTGAATGATTAGAAAGGGGTTATGGGATGTATAAAGGAATTATAACATTTTTGGGGGGTGCAAGTTGAGTCGAGCTGTCATGCTGCTTAGTGATTACCACCAACAGAAACTAAGATTATGCTAAGACTGAATGTAAGTGAGCTAACCAAGAGTCTTGATGCAGACAGTATGTATTAAGCAACAGAATTTGGAAGGAATGTTTGACAACCATAGGAAAAGGTTTAAAGTTCTCACTACTGGGGATGCCAAATCCCTGCAAGACCAAAAGATGGTGATAAAGTCAGTCAGAACAAAATACTAGAAATTTAGAAAAAGGCAATTGGGAGAATTAAAAAGTTTGAACTGGGCGGATTACCCTAGCTTACTGATTTTGGGAGATGGAAGGGGAAGGATCCAGGAGTCCCTGGAGAAGAGTCCTAGCTAAGCCTAATCTAGACAAAGAGAAGGAATCAAGCTTGCAATGCCTTACAAACACATATATAGAAAACCAAATTGCCACTTCTAGAATATTTCTAATATCCAGAGACAACCATTTGGAAATGGTCAGTTTTGCTGCAGTTATCCCTTCTTATGGTCACAAAAAGTTAACAATTGATTGGAAGATGTGAAACATTTAGTTCTGTGAAGATAGTTTCAAAGTTGTCTGTGGACATCCAAGGTACGAAGTATCTTTTCTCCTTCATTTTTAAGTTCAAGAAAGAAAATGGAGAGATGGATAATTTAAAAAATTGCTACCAGGAAGCAGATGAAAGGGTGTGCAACTGTCCGACCACTCAAAATCACGAATCAAATAAGGTACGCGTAGCCCAGAGCATAAAAAAAATTGTTTATCTCTGTTGTTGCTCTTAGATTGCCCTGAAATTGTCTTCTGAAAGGGATTTCTAGCCCGTTAAGTTTGTTTGTGGTAGCACTGCACTTCTAAGAATCTTCTACTGTGTTTTTACATTAGGAAGATTGAGATTACTCATGTAATGGCAGTAGGTGTTTCCCTGGTCTATTTGAGATGGATAACATACTATACAACAGCGCAACGTCTAAGTCATTTTACTGGCCAGAAAGCTCAGTAATCAGTCTCCTGTTTTTTCAGTGCTGGTATATATTCATTTTGTGCATCTGCTCCGAGCTGTTCACTGCACAGTGCAGGTTAGCAGTGCAATATACAGATCCAAACATCAAAAAAGCAAATTTTACCTATAAAACTACCTTAAAAACTGTACCCTGTAACTTAGTGAGTGCAAAGTAACTACCTTACATGTGGACAGACTTAGGAGCAGCTAGTTTGCACACTGAGTTCACTACCCCTAGAATTTAGTTAAATTTTAGTATTACTTAACTCAGTTTAGTCCCTGAACCCACAGAGCACCCTTAGTAACCCTCTGTTAATTCCCCCATATGCATCCCCCAGTAGCTTGCCAAATTATAGGTCAACATGGGTATGCAACTTCCAAATCTCTCCATTGCAAGCTTGGTGGATATGGGCAGTTGAGACAATGTAGCAACTGTTACGTTTTTCAGACAAACATTTAATCCTTAAAGAAATGGACACAGTACCGAAGAGATGTACATACACAATTTCACTGGAGGCAAAACTCTCACATACACACACACACACACACACACTACAGCCACCAGACATAGAACTCAAAGCATACATATATCAACTTATGCTAAGAGACTTAACTGCGATCTTCCCAAACACCAAAGACCTCCTAAACTTACCAAATGGAAAGCTTATCCACAGTAAACTCAAAAGCAATCACCAATAGCAACACCTAACACCTTACATAATACGCACTCAGCAGAGCCAAAATCAAAGCTCATAAAGCAAACACATACACTGCCTAGGACTCTAGTCATAGGGAACTCCATTGTATGACACACTAATGCTTCATTCACAAGGCTGAACAAGTAGATAACTGTTAGCTGCCAGAATTTGCCAAGTTTTGAACAAGACTCAAGTCATTGCACCATAGCTACCAGTATGAGTCAAACATAATCCTCGTAGGTGTAAATGATCTGAAACATACCTCCCTGAACTAAATGTAGAGCGACATTACAGATCTCTCAGAATGTGCATCTCAGGCTGGTACGTGCCCTACATTGAGTAGTAGTCTACCTCCACCAAAGACAATACCATGATATAAACAAAAGATGACAGATTTCAATAACTGGCTTAGCTCCTAGTGCAACTCTAGGTGGATACAATACTTGTCAGCATGGGAGGACATGGCTAACAAAACACATTGCTTTGCCAAGGATGGTCTGCACCTGCCCCTCCTAGGCTTCCGAATATTTGCCAAAACTTTATCCTCCCCCATACAGCCTTTTTTAGGCAATGCAAACTTGACAAACCTTCTGGCTTGGTAAATTCATACCAAGGAAACCTTAAGGTGTTTCTGTTTGATGCCAAGAGCTTACACAAGAAACTCCACTCGATACAAAATATCTTCATCTTGAAGAATGTAGACATCTGTGCTGTTACTAAGACAAGGTTTTAAAGTTGCTGAAAGTACTTCAGCAGTGAAAGATTTCAGCACCTTCTAAACACTCAGATAATCAACTACATGGACAGGGACTACAGGTGGAGAAGTCTCGATCTACATAAACAAGCCTGCCTCTGGGATGGTTAAACAGGATGATGAACTGGAGTTTCTCCAAGTGCAAATCACCATAGACAAAGTCCCATACCATACCTTAGCAAGCTACAGGTTAACCACTATGTCTCACAAAACCCATAGTTTAGTCTTAGATCTACTGGAGACACCATACAATCAAATACCATACTCATAGGGAACTTTAACTCTATAGAACGGGAAACCTATACAACCTCAAATTAGCAGGCGCAGAGATTCCTGGACTTTGTAAACACAAATACCTTAGACCAGATAGAATCTTTATTGGGTTAGTGCACTAACATACTTGACCTGGTACTCGTAAATATGGGAGAACTATACACCCCCACCCCCAGTGTCATGACCTCACTGCTAAGCTCTAATCACAAAGCTGCCCCTTTGAAATAAAAATCAATGCAGTAAACCCTGCAACAGTTAGGAACTATTCCAAATCAAACTACATCTTATTAGATGATAGTTTGCTAAAATTCAACACCCTTCTTACCGCCGAGTTCAGAGCAACCTATGCAAAATTGTTCACAGAGACCCTATACAACCATGTAAATGGCTGCATATAGGCTGATTACCTACCAAAAGGAAGCCCAAAACTAAGTTAAAAAAAAAAACACTAACCGAATCCTAATCTATACAGGTTATACAACAAAAGAACAAAAGAGAAAAAAGCCATAGCTAAAATCAATAAGGGTAACTCCCATAAAGATAAGAAATCTGTCAACAAACTAAATAGGTAACTAAGACGCCCAAGTCCAACAAAGCCAATTTCGAGGTCGAAATAGCCTCCCAGTCAAAAGACAACCACAACTGGTGGTTAATGGTGCCAGTGCCACTTTCACTGAGCCGAGTGATGTAGTGAATCTGCTGGCTGGCAAATTCAGCTCAAACTTTACCCACCACTCCCCCAAAATACCTACAAACTCAACCCTCCCCAACTACTAACAGGGAACAGGTCTTGGTGGATCTAGCCAAGTCTAAAAGCCAAGCACAGCCTCAACTGATCCCAAATAGCCTGTGACATTACTTTTCAGGGCCGCTTAAATCACTGTCTAACTATAGTCTTAAAACAGGCTTTGTGTCATGAGACTGGAGGACTCCAACAGTCAATACTTCTTCATAAGGATAGACCATCAACAGACCCTGGAAACTACAGACTCATTAGTCTACTTTTACATGCATAGCCATGTTACAAACCATCATGGAAATGATCAAGAAAGATACAGGTATGTTTCAGACACTGGACCCAATATAGTTTGGCTTTGTCAAAGGAAAGTCATGCCTACTAAACCTGGAGGAATTCTTTGAGAAGGTCACTGAGGCAATGGACGAAGGGAAAACGGTGCATACTGCCTACCCTCAACCTGGCTAAGGCATTTGATATGATACCTCACTTGGGCATTGTTAAACTCAACAACTTAGGCATAAACCCCTACATAGCAAGATGGCTTACAGATGGGACCCATGTAGGTGGGATTGGTGAGATCACCTCTACAAAGAGGCCAGTAACCAGTGGAGTCCCTCAGGGCTCTAGGCTGGGATTTCTTCTCGTTTACTTGGATGTCAAGGACAATGACAAAGGCCTCTCGTTGAACAAGTTCATAGATGACAGCAGACTAGGAGTAATCATAGATTCCTCCCAAGACACTAACATCTTGCAAGAGGGTCTAACTCAGAGAAATGACTGATGCCAAAGTTAAAGCTTAAAACGCGATGACAAAAAGATGCACAGTAGTATTTTATGGGTAGTTAGCCACCCAGGGCAATTACATCATCGATAAAGCACCCTTAAGGGTTGACCTAGTAGTCTGGAATTTGGGAAGCACATAGATACTAACTTTGCCTTTGACCAACATGTAGCTAAGGTATTAAGGAAATTATTCTATGTCGCTCAACTTATAAGTAAGGGCATTGCATCTAGGTTTGGGAAAGTCATCATACCACTTTATATGGCCCTCATTAGAACCATTCCTGAGTAAAATGTCCCCATCAGCACATACCTGACCAGACATATGCAACAAATCAAATATCCGCAAAGGTTCTTTACCAAAAGAATCCAGGTCAAAAACACATTGTCCTACCTGGGTTGCCTTAAAGCCGTATCTCTATACTTTGCCTCCTACAGGCTACTGCAGATCATCTTTGCCTGGCTTACAAGGGAACCTCAGATCCCGCTCTGATGGACCTTTTCCACATTTGCAAAATGAACAGCATCAGAACTACTAGATCTAAGGATTTAAATTTTGCTTGCGACAAACAGAATATGTTGAAGCATCAGATATGTATCTCAGAGAATATGCATTCTCTGAATAGTATCCCCATCTATGTGAAGCAGATCACTGGACGGGAAATTAGGAAATCTCCCCATATTTGGACCGTATGTCTCTAATGGACAGAGGCAGGCAAGTCAGTAAATCATGTCCAAACTAACGTACTCCCTCAATATAACCAACTGTAATTTCCAAACCAATATACCTCTCTCTCTCTCAATATAAACACTCAAGATACACCAGCTAAAGGGACACATTTTGGCAACTAGGCTTATAAAGGCTCTAGTTGTCATTAGCCTAGAATACATCTATGAACTTTTACTTCTCAAAGAAACCCTGCCTCTGTGGAAAATTAGATAAGGTCGACTCATGATAAGAACTTGCAACTCAGATACTCTTCTTGCAGAGGTCAGAGAAATGAGTAAAACAATTTTCCATGTTAAAAACCTCAAGTCGGCCAGATTAGCTGTGCAAGTGTTAACTTCTCTAACACAAAATTAAGATCCCAGGGAGAGGTCACTGGTTTTCTTGCAGGCTTCTTATGCAAAACCCTTTTCAAAAACATTATGACATGAAAATGCACTGAAAGAGGAGGATCCAAGAGCAAGCAAACTGAAATGACTGATAAATTAACCTTGATGGAAGAGTATGAAAGACCATAGGGTAGTAACTCAGACAAATATTGTAACACAGCGAAACACTGGCTGTGAATAGGTGCTGGATTTGATGTTGGGACCAACCAGAAAAACTTTTCCATTTACTAATGTATTTTTCCTATTAGCAGGCTTTATTTCCTAAAATCAGTACCTGCTACAAATCCTCAGTAAACAGGTGCCTAAAAGGATTTAAGACCCTAACATCTAGATGATCAGCTGAAATTGATTGGGGTTGAGATCCATCAAATAACCCTAATCTTCTGTTAGTAGAGCCACTCTGTGAGGGCATTTGTGGCAATTGCCCATGGCCATTTCCAAAAGAAGGAGAACCACTGCTGCTTGGCCAGAAGAGAGTCACCACAAGGATCTTGGGGGATTCCTTCTGAATCTTTAGAAATACCCTGAATATCAGTAAAAGGATGGAAAACCATACAGGAACATTCCTGTCCAGGTTAAAAAAAGGCATCTGTCTTCCAAACCTTCTTGCCTGGAGTCTTAGAAAGGAATCTTACCACGTGATTGTTCATAGAGGAGGCAAATTGGTCAACTTGAGGAACTCCCCACAGATGGATCAAAATTTGGAAGACCCTGTGATGGAATGTAGGATGCCTGTAGAATGAAATTGTGCTGTGAAGTTATATTCCAAGTGAATCTGGCTAGTCTACAAAGAGGGTATGGCCTGATCCCCCCTTGTTTGT
This sequence comes from Protopterus annectens, assembly GCF_019279795.1. Taxonomy (NCBI): domain Eukaryota; kingdom Metazoa; phylum Chordata; order Ceratodontiformes; family Protopteridae; genus Protopterus; species Protopterus annectens. The sequence goes on from NC_056728.1 coordinate 1,743,708,878, forward strand.
TGATGAAACACGACTGCAGTACTGTCTGTAAAAACTTGAAGAGGTCCAGAGGACCAAATATGATTCAAAGAGTTCCATTCTGTGATCATGGCAGGTATTTATTTTACATCTATGTGCTTGCATCTATCCTTGGTATCCCACACACCCTGTACTTTTATCGCTCCTGAAACTGCTGCCCAAACAAAAGCCGAGGAGTCTCTGGTGACTGACCTCTTTGAAGCAGGGATGGTGAAAGGGAGACTTGGATTTGGGGAAATTTGCTTTCTCCATCAAGTGATTTCTCTTCAGACAAACCCCAGCACTGGAATTTGAAAAGAAAGGATGCTGGTGCTAGGATCAGAGAGACTTCAGATACTACTATCTTTCTCATGTGGAGTTTTACCAGGGTTAGCATGAGAATCACAGATGCCATGAGACCCAAAATCCTGAGGTATTCCCTCACAGTGACTGAAGTCTAAGTGGAAAGCCTTGAAATAGATTTAGATAGACATTTTTCCTGTGGAAAAAAAACTCTGAACTGAGGTGTTTAACATCCCAGGAACACCATCCTTAGTGAAGGAGTCAAAATGACATTTGAATATTCACTTGGAATCCCAGTTCTCTCACCTAAGTGAGAGATTCCTGACACTTTGAAAAAGATCCTGCAAAGATAAGCAAGTCATCTAAATATGGAAAAACATGAATAGGCAATAACTGGAGCTACAGACTTTGTGAATATTCTTTTTTTCACCCTCCTGTCCTTTATGTTTACTGGCCTGGCTCCACAGCACCTGTCCATAACAGGTCTACCAGATACTTTCCTTGCCCTCCAGTATGCTGCAGCTGGTAATGGAACAAGGAAACCAGGGGCTCAGCATGTCTGATCTTCTGTCCACGGGAACAGTCTTTAACTAGTGACCTATTCATGCCTTCCTTTCCTTGCAGTCCCAATGGTATGTCTGGGTGGTGAGGGGGTTAGGCATGCAATAGAGATATGCAGAATACTGCCCTGCCTCTGCAGCAGCTCAGCTGTGTCTCCACCTGATTGTCCTCTATGGGCACGCCTATCATGTGGCATCCTCAATCTCAATCTGGGATCATTACCATAGATGTCCACAGGACTGCCTTCCCTGCTGCTCAGTCTGTTGCCCAAAAGCCACTAATCAAACTTGGTTTGCTTGGGCAATAATCTGGCCTTTATCGCTCTACACTACCAGAGAAACTACAAAACAAGAGAACTGATAATGTGACCCAAACACCCAAAACCTTAAGAACTGTCTGAAGTCTGGTTGAATAGGGATGTGATAAGAATCTTTTAAATCTAGTGTTACCAGGAAACTTAAATGAGGAAGAAGTGGTAATGGGTTGTGAAGTGACAGCACTTTGAACTTGGGCACAAACAGGTTTAATAAAGAAAGATACAGAACTGGTCAACAAGCATCTTCTTTCTTTGGCACCAAACACATCCTTGAATAAAATCCTTTCCCAACTTGGAAAGGAGGAACTGGTTCTATCACTCCCAGCCGGTAATGATACGCAGGCGGAAATAGAGGAGTCTGGTCTGGTGGTTGAGGAATTACCCCCTAGAAAAAAGAAGTTATGTACTCACCATAACATTCCATCTGTATTGCCCATTTTTCATTTCTCCTGAGATATGGGTTCGGATCCAGATCCATTGGATCTGACTTGGACATTACTAAGCTCGTGGCAACCATGAAGCTCCTGGATACCTCCTCTTACCCATAACACACCTCTCTCTATTACCTCAGATCTTGTTTGCTAAGACCGTCTCCAAACAGAGAACATGGAGAAAAACTTTACATGAAAAAGGCCCATATAGAGATCATTTCTTGAGTATGGAGAAAAAATAACATAAGCAATAAAAAGATTCTTCCTTATCTACCAGAAGCAAAAGGTTGGGAGCTTGGAGGGAGGGGATGTGAGGAGAAATGAAAAATCAAAAATACAGATGAATGTTATGGTGAGTACATATATGATTAGCCCATATGGCTGCTGCACAAACTTTGTCCATGGATGCATTAGCCTGGAAAACTGCCAAAGTGGCCATGGCCCTTGTTGAGTGAGCTCAAACATGTTTGGGAAGATCTATACCTTGTTTGGTGTAGATGAAAGAAATGCAATTAGACAGCCATTTGGTTAGAGTAACTTTGGATACTGGTAGGCCATTCCTAGGGCCTGCAAAGGAAATGACTTGCCTTCCTACAATCTTTTGTTCTGTGCAAATAAAAACGTAATTGCCTACGGACATCCATCAAATGCAGTATGTATTCACCTTTGTTGCTGAAGTCAGGGAAGAAAATGGACAAATTAATCGTTTGATTGATATTAGTCTCTGAAACAACTTTAGGTAGAAAGAACGGGTTGGTTCACAAGAAAACTCTGTCTTTATGAAAAATCAGCTACGGGGGTTGGGAAGATAAGGCCTGAATTTCTGATGTTCTTCCTGCAGATGCAATGGTCATTAGGAAGATGGTCTTCCAAGACAAAAGTTTTATATCACCTGATGCCGCAAGTTCAAACGGAGGCTGAACAATAAGACATAGTACCAAGTTTAGGTCCCATGGAAGAGTGATCTTTGTGAGGTGGCCTTAGTAACGGAGTCCCTTCTAAGAAGGCTTTGCAAAGTTTGTGGGAAATCAGAGACAACTTAGCGTTCTCAATGTGAAAATCAGAGATAGCTGCTAATTGTACTTTATTTGTAGAGGCAGCTGCCCTATTATCAAAGAGGTTAGCCAAAAATTCTAGAAGTGAGTGGATAGGTGCTGTGAAGGGATCTACAATATGTTGTTGAGCCCAAATTACAAACCTCTTCCATTTGTTCCTATAAAGTTTTTGAGTGGATGGCTTATGGGAGGGATAGCAAAACATGGCAGACTGGGGAGGAGAGCATAGGCTGTCTGGCTATCAATGGAAATGAAGGAACTAAGCTGTCAGCTTTAAGTTGGAAAGGCTGGGATGAATCATTCGTGTTGGGTGTGACAGGAGGTCTGGAGTGGGTTCCAGAATCCAAGGATTCTTCTGTAAATGAGACCAGAGGAAGGGAAACCAGATTTTTCAAGGGCAAAATGGGGAAATGAGGATTACTGTTCTCTTCAACCCGTTTGCTTTCTGAAGAAGTTTAGGGATCAAGGGGGTAGGGGGAAAGGCATACAGGAGACTGGGAGGTCAAACAAGAGCATGCCTAAGGGATTCCCCCACAGGGGGGGATTAGGGCAAAGTAGCTGCTGCATTTGTTGTTCAGTGGCAATTCAAAGAGGTCGCAGCAAGGCTGGCCCCATCTGCAGAAAATTCTTCCAATACTTTCTGGTTGAGGGACCACTCGTGAGGCATGAGAATGGATCTGCTCAACTTGTCTGCCATCATGTTGGACTTTCCCGGGATGTGCATAGCTACAAGAAAACGGTTGAATGAGATCACTCACTGACACACTCTGAGTGCTTCTCAACACAGAGGGTATAATCTGGTTCCTCCTTGTTTATGTACCAGACCGCAGACATGTCTGATTGAATCGTCACTATTCCCAGAGGTAGAGCAGTCTGAAAGGCCTGCAATGCTAGAAGCACTGCCCTCATTTCCAGGATGTTTATGTGCAAACTGGCCTCATCGGTAGACCAGGTGCCTTGGACTGTCTTGCCCAGATAATGCATCAGTGTTCACCGTGGTCTAAATGTGCCCTTGTGTTATTTGGGAGGAATGAATCCACCATGACAGGGCTCTTTTGCAGGTGTCCATAATGAGAATTTTGTAAGACATTGGTTGGTGGATAACTGACCACACTGGGCAGCCAGAATCCATTGTAGTATTCACATGTAGAATCTTGCCAGCAGAACCAAGACTGTAGTTGCAGCTATAGAACCTAGAGCCTGGAAGGCATGATGAGAGGTTATCTTCTTGTTCTGGAGCAAGCTGTTCATTTGGCACCTGACTATCAACACTCTGGAGGGTGTAAGTTTTGCAATCATCTGAGTCGTGTCCAAAAACTGCTCCTATAAACTCCAGTGTGTGAGAAGGATTCATGTGAGATTTCTCATAATTTATGGATATACTTAGCTCTGAACAGATTTGGATAACAGTCTGTTGCTCGGATACATAGATGCCTGGTCAGGGCAGATATGAGCCAGTCATCCAAATAGGGAAACACACTGAATCCTTGTTGTCTCAGGTGAGCCACCATCACTGCCATGCATTTGATGAACACTCTGGTGGCTGTAGTGAGACCAAAGGGCAGTGCTCTGAACTGGTAATGATTGGCTCCCAGCTAAAAGCATAGGTGACTTCTGGATCATCTGTCCATCTTTATATGGTAGTACGCATTCTGAAGGTCTTTGGAGTACACCCAATCATCCTGTTTCAAAAAAAGAAGCATGGACTGTATAGTGACCATTCGGAACTTGTGACAAACTGACTTGTTTAATCTGATCCATAATTGGTCTCTAATCCACTGTTTTCTTTGGAACTAAAAAGAACCTGGAGTAAGTTCGGAAAGCTGTTTGGTCTGGGCGGACCTCTTGGATGACTTTTTTCCCAACAATTTTTGAATTTGAATAACTGCTTAATCTTTCTGACTGGCTGGAATGTCTGGGATTTTTCTGTTTGGGGAGGGGAGGCTGGTGGGGAAAAAGGGATTAGATAACCTCTGTATATTAGCCTCTGCACCCATATATCGGTAGTTAATTTTAGCAAGGCTCTCCAGTACTGGGATAGTCGAGGTGGGCAATTGGGCCTACTTTTAGGAGCGCTGTAAGGGTTTTCTGAAGAAGAGCTCTCAGGACCCTTGGTTCTGCAGGCCTCCTCTGCCATAAGAGTGGCATCTTCTGGAATTGTTCCCCCGTGCCCCTGAGGGAACTCTCTCTATGTGTGTCCTGGTAAGACCTTTGTGATTTCTTGAACCACATTTTACCACCTCCCTGACCCTAAGGGTAAGGTCTCTGAGGGGCAGAAAAATGCATGCTCATGGCAGAAAGGGTCTTACCATCACTTTCATACCTGGATAATGTATCTTTGACCTTCGGACCAAAAAGAGACGTGCTATCAAACAGAGTTGACAAACGCAGATTTGAAAGGCTTCGCAGAGTCACACAGGAGCATCCAGGCTTGCCTCCTTATAGATATGCCAGAACTCGTCGCTCTAATTCCTTCAGCTGCATGCATGATGAGCCTCATATAAGAGTTAGCTACAAAATGTAGGGTTACCAGTTGAGAGGCAACCTTTTCTCAGGCTCCCTCAGCTATAGCTCAAGGGTATCTGATAGCTCTTTGATCAGATCCCTTTGTAACCTGGTGAGATGTGAAATGTAATTCAGTGATCATATGGCAAAAGTCATTGAAGAAAAAACTCGCTTCCCACATCTTTCCATCATCCTTATTAGGAGGATGAACAGTGAAACTCTCATCTGATGGTTCATTTTTGGCAGCTGCTGTCACGACCATGGCATCTACTGCAACCCCTTTTATCCAAAACATTTTGTCAGCTAGAGCAGTAATTATCTTGCTTGGTCTCCGGGGGGGATGGAATCTGAGCTCTCCCACAGTCACTGAGAGATCAATTCTATGAGCTCATTGGCAGGCAGCGTGACCCTGGAGGTAGACGGTCAGGATCCAAAGGCTGCCAAGGTACACCAACTCCTCTGGCAAAGGATTACTGGACTGCCAGCCACCTCTCTGTTTTAAAATCTCCAAGATGTTCCCAAAGGAAACATCCTCAGGAAATGACCATGGGGATCCCTCTCCCTCATCGAGCTAAGTGTCTTCCATGGCTGACTCCTTGGTGGAGTCCAAATGCTTCCCCTTGCAAGGTCCCACTATCCCTGTGGAACATCCTGGCCAGAAAGTGTGCACAGGAGGCATAGATGGGGCTGAGGATCTGAGGCAGGAGGTGACTTTCTAGTTGCAGTGTCAGCTACAGCCCACTCCAGAGCCCCAAAGGCTGACTGCTCCTGAGTGGAGAGGGCCTCCAGCTCAGACAAGCCATGCCTGTGGGCTGGAGTCCTCTCTAGCTCCAGAGACAGCTCACCCAGGGTAGAAGCTGGTGCCCAGCTCACCTGTGTGGAAGTCCCAAAGAGTGTTCAGAATGTCTGGGAGTCAAACCCACTCATGGTCCACAAGCCTTGGTATAGCTCAGACAGCTCTCTGGCTCTGAAAAAGCTGAAGAGCTCCGAGCAAAGATCTGATCCAAAGAAAAGGAAATCCTCTGATCTGAGCTGGAAGACAATGGGTGTATCGGATCCGATAACTCAGAGGCTTGCTCTGAAGTCAGCGGAGGAATCAGAGGGGGAGTGGACAGCTTGGATAAACCCTGGACTGAGCCAGAGCTGAGAGGGACTTAGTAAAGCCTTGCGCCCACAAAATTTTCTGGACCATTCGTTTCACGTCTTCTTCTGTACGGCTTCTGACAGAATGGGAAGAGGATGCCAAAGAAACTTCTACCTGCTCAGAAAAAGGCGACTGTACCCTCAGAGGCACAGGGTCTATAGATGGGAAGTAACGAGTCCTTGGCAGTGGTACGATGAGTTTAAAGGGACTGGAGGTCAGATCTGACCACAGCAGCTCTGACCTATTGTTACCCAATATTCTGAGCCAAAGAAGCCAGATCTGACAAAGAGGTGCTCGGCGCCAAAGGTTATGAAAGAGCTACTGAATCAACAGGTTTGGAAGTTTTGGGTCTCAACTCCGAGGAATGTGTTGGAGCCAAGGAAGATATCTTCTCTCTCTATCTGAACATTTGGTGGAAGAAGCAGTGCTCAAATGAGCTGATTTAGATTTATCCACAGACTTGGGGTCACTACCAGAAATGGCCTCACCAAAGGATAATGATAACATGCCCCTCAAAATAAGTTTATTTTTTCTTTCAACCAGGGCCCTGTGGTTAAAACAGTTGCAAATAGTACAGTCTTCCTGCAGATGTAGGGGGCCCAGGCAGTAAAAACACAAGTAGTGCAAGTCACTGAATGGAATTTTGTGACCGTACTTTGTACATTTTTTAAAGCCTGCTGGCTTATCTTGTTTCTCAGCCATTTAGAAAAGTGAAAGGATGGCAGAGACAACACACACACACACACACACACACACACACACACACACACACACACACACACACACACACACACACACACAGCAAATCCTCATGGATATGTGAAAGAAAAAATAAAAAAGGACAGAAACTTTTCTTATTTTTTGAGAAGGAAGGAAAAGGGAGTGGGGGGGTGGCTGCAAATGATAGTAGTGACATTACAAAAAAGGGTGTATGGAAGAGAAAGGAAAGTAACCTGATAAAAATGGTTACTGCTGGGAAGGTGAGAGTCCAGAGTAAAGGGGAGGGAGGAAAAACTAATCACACTAACAACAATTAAAGAAAAGGGAAAAAAAATTGCAAGAAAAATTGTAAATATCACCTGACAGTCCAAGAGCATAAGGTTTAGACATCATCTTCATAAAGCAGCAAATGAGATCTGGGGTAACTGGGAGAGGTGCATTATGGGTAAGGGGAAGTGTCCAAGAACTTTTTGGATGCCACGACCTTAGTAACAGCAGAGTTGGATTGGATTTGAACCCATATGTGAGGATGAAATGTAAAATTAACGATATCAGATCGAGGGATTCCCTCCCACTCCCATCTGTAACCTTAATGAATATACTCCAGAATCCATTTACCTGAAACTATCTGTTGCCAGAGATAAAAAATCTGCATTTGGCTGTGACTATTTATTTTGCTTTTTGCTGAAACTGGATTAAGGGATAGATAATCCCCTAGAAAATATGTAAAAGGAGGGTTGAAAAACCTACCACTTTCATCACACTTTTTGATAACTTCTGCAGCAGAGGAGCAAAAAAAACTAAATCTTTCGCCAAAGGAGACTTTAAAATCTAATTTTTCATATAATCTGGGGCATCCTGAGAATGCAGCCGGGCAAATCTCCTCACAACAGTACCAATGGCCATTGCCCTGGAAGATGTATCGACTGCGTGTCACACTAAACAATGAGCTGCGAACTGTAAAATGGAGGAAAACTAAATTACTTTAAGCAGATTTTTCCTCACAAGAATAAACTGCAGACAAAACATTCTTCATACGTTCATTAGTCTGAATAAACTAACATATGAGCCAGAAAACTAAACCATTTTGAAAATGGAAGCTGTAGAAGCATACAGTTTTCCTACACTTATCAATAATCTTTTTATCCTTGTCAGAAAAAGTAGGATTGGAATAAACTAAATGTACATCAATTGTAGGATAAACTAAAGCTATAGCTGCAGGATCAGGTTTGGAATGAGTGTATAAAAACTTAAAAGACTGAAGAAGGAACTTCTTACATTCTGTCTTGTTAGCAGCAGCTGGCTGATTACTGGGAAAATTGCAGGCAATAACACACACATCCCCCAAAGCTGACAGAACTGGAGGAATGGGTACCAGTTATGGAAATTCCTTCTGTAACGGCTCATAGTATTTTCTGAAGGAATAAGACACCTCAGTGTTCTCCCACTGAAAACACTGACACATTAAGAAAATAGTCTCAGAGAAAGGAACCTCCCCCCCCCGGGAAGAATCAAATTAGACACAGAGTTCTCCTCTGCGTCTGAATCAGAAAATTTTGAGGACTCTATCTGTGCCTTCATCTTCCTGCCCAGATTCAGAATTTTTAATCTGTTCAGGTAAAGAGGACTCCCTCTTTCTTTTAGCACCTTATAAGAAGGATAAACAGCCTGAATTAAACCCTAAGCAAGACTCTGTAAACTGAAAACTGTAAATGTCCAAGGAAATTTGAGGAGTACAAGATAGATGTTTAGTTTCCAATTTGTTTTTGACAGGAAAAATGGGACAAATGGTGTCATCAATGGAGGCGGCAGCAGTTTCCCCAGGGATAAGCACAACATTCTGACCAAACAGTGAAGTCTTCCCTGTTATCTTTGCAAGGACCAACAACAGTGGCACTCCCTTGCCCACAGATGGGACCCCAACAGCTACAGAAAATGTGGTTAACCCCCACAGTCTATACTAGCTGTAGATGCTACATTAGAGGGAGCCGGGGTAAAAGATTAGTGGTCTGATGAACCAGTTTTGAGCACAGTAGAGTCACCCACCTGCAGCCGAGGCAAAATGCTTAACCTTTTCTTTTTCTGGCTATAAGGACCAATCACTGGACTCGTAGATTGTTCCATGGACAAGCCAGAAATAATAATGCTCAGTGAAAACAAGTAGCATAAACCAGTAAAAATTTAAAGTCACTTTTTTCACACAGTAAAAAGCATTTCAAATACTGTACCAGCCACACAAAGTAAAACCAACAATTTCCCCCAGAAAAAAAATTCTTAAGCAGTTTTTAATATGACAGAAAAACAGTGCACTCCCATTTAAAAGTACAGTATGTCTTGTGACAATCCATTAAAATAAATACCTAGCTTAAAATTTAACTTTCCTACGGAAAGTACAATACACTAATAAATTTTTACTGCACAAGTTCTTTTTCCAAAGGGAAATTTCTACCCAGCAAAGGAATAGCCCAAGTCAACTATCAATCTTCAAAAATCCACAGAAGAGTGCTCTCTTCAATGGCAGGAAAGCTCTGAAGAGCTTGGTGCCCAAACTGGTCTTTTAGTAAGCTCTACACAGTAACTGTGTGAGTTACTATCCTATGGACTTTATTTTCCTCTATCAAGGTTCATTTATTGGCCACTTCAGCATGTCTGCCCATGGATCCTCAATCTGTTGTCAAAATGTTCTTGAAAGGGGTTTTGAATAAGAGGCCTCCAAGAAAAATTGTGGTCCCCTCATTGGGATCTTAATTTTGTGTTAGGAAAGCTAACATAACAATTGCTCCATTTGAACCAGCTAACCTGGCTGACTTGAGGTTTTTAACATGGAAAATGGTTTTAATGATTGCTCTGATCTCTAGAAGAAGGGTATCTGAATTGCAAGCTCTTCTGGTAAGTCAACTCTATCTCATTTTTCCATAAGGACATGGCTTCTTTGAGGACTAATCCTTCTTGTATGTATAAAGTGGTATCTGAGTTTTTCTTTCCTGAACCTAAAATGAGGGAGAAAGGATACTCCATACCTTTGAAAGTCCACAGACAACTCAGGTACTATCTTGACAAACTATATCTTTAAGATCTTCAAATCAATTGTTCATTTCTTGTGAAAACAAGGAGGAGGGACAAGCCATGCCAAAACAGTCCATTTCCAAGTGATTGTATAAGATTATTACTTTTTGTAATGCTCACCATAATAAAACAATTTCTGGCAAGGCCCACTTTAACTAGGCCTTGGCCTCATCTATGACTTTTTGGAAAGGGTTGGATTATAGAAGTGTTCTACAAGCTGCTACTTGGTCCTCTGTATAGAAAATGCACTATAAGCTTGATTCCTCCTCTAGGTCCAGATAAATTTTGCTAGAACCATTCTCCAGCACCTTCTGCACTCTTCTCCTTCCACCTCCCAAATGTAATTAATCCATATAGCTGAGGCTACTGCAACAGTGATCAAAATGATGAACATAACACAGTTGCATAAGTAAAACTTTTCGTAACAGTAGATGTTCGAAACATCACTGTTGCAGAAGATGTCCCACCCCATCTCCCTTGTTTTTTTTTTTTTTTTTTTGGTGGGCTTTTTATGCCAGGGTGTGGACATTTGTTTTGTTGTTCCTAGCATTGTCTTTTTAGGGCTCCACCTCCCTCTCTCTGCTGTCAGGATAGGTCTGAAGGGTTTTGCGCCCAAACTTGACTTTTGACTGCTCAGCTGTAGCTGCCTGACAGTTTGGGTGCATGGAAGATGCCCTGAAGCTTTGGACACTGTCTGACTGCTACAACCTTGGCAAGATATAACCAATATAGCTAAGGCTCCAGCAGCAGTGATCAATATGATGAACATACACAGTTTCTGTCCAGTCTAGCCCAGTTATTGTACCTGGGAGAATACTACGCAAATTCCATCTGGGCTCCTGCTAGCAGTTTCACATATGCCATTCAAACTATTTTAATGTAAATGTATACCCTCTTATGTTTTCTCTTCTGGGTCCCCCTGATATATCTTCACTTTTGAATATCACGTTCCAGTTCCCACCTATAAATAACGTTTTGGGCTACATGATGATTATCTAGCCCATAATTCCCTTAAATTCCTAAAATAGTTTAAGTAGAATATAAATACATGCTGATGTAATCCTCTTCTCTGCCAGTATCCCCTTATTAATACAACTCTACACTTGTCTTTCTCCTCCTCCTCTATCACTATTGGAGCCCCTCTTGTAACAAGTAGAATTACCATATTCTCATTATTTGTTACACTCTTCTGAATAACCATTCTGAATAACCATTCTGAAATCCTTTCTTTGACAAATTTACATGCTTATTTCTAGCCAAGTGTGTCTCCTGTAACTCTACTATTTGTACCCTACATATCTTTTTAAGCACCTTTATTAAATTATCACTTAAGACATACACAAATATACAACAGAAAATAACCATACCTCTCAACTGTCCATATTTTTCACAGAATGTCCAGATTTTTGCCTCATATTTTGGTCTGTTCCTCATAAAATATGTGGTTTTCTTGACAAATCACTGAGGATTGAAGTCAGTAAATACTGACAGACATTTGAATCTCAGAATTCATATCATTTAAAAATACATACTAATGTAAAACCTATTATTCTATCAACATTTTAAATTTATAAGATTAATATTTAAAATCTGTTCCTATTTTTGGGCCATTGTCCCTCCCCCCCCAATTATTTTTGGCTTTGTCTAGACTTTTTTATGCTAAGAAGTTGAGAGGTATGAAACAAACCATATTAACATTTTTTCCTTTTATACACATCACATCTTTTATTTCTTTAGTACCACTTTCAGTCCAACATAAAGGGAAGGCAGGAATTGATCAAATTATATAAACATCACTTCTCCTCCTCCTCGTGAACATGTATTGCTCCCATAATTTCTATTTAGTTATATGTAATTTGCTCCCTCCCTCCCTTTCCTAACGATTCCTCTACCGGTTATTTTTCTCTTTTTATACTTCAGATATAGTTGCTTTAGATTCAGATTTCCATTTTCTAGTATTTGCTTTACTGGTCGACAACAGAATTAAATTTAACAAGGCCTTACTATGGCTAGGCAATTCCAATTCTTTGTCCAAGCTCAAAATAATAATTTCCTTATTTACAGTCATTTGCTCACATATTTCTGACAGAGTACTCTGTACAGAATTTTTAAAATGTGCCAACTCATTAAAATCCTAAAATGTTATGTTCCCAGTTACCACTTTCTTGTCAATCACACCTTCAACATTTGCTATGTACCTGAAGAAAAATTATTTGAAGTCTGCTTGGGGTATTAAATACCTATGCAAACATTTCCAAGCAAAAATCCTAAACCTTCTGGACTTTGTTGCATACTTTAGGAGCCATGTACTCTCCCATTGTTCCCTTGTAAATTACTTTTTCAATTTTTTCTAACCTCATCTGATTGATTCTTATAGTTATTGTAAAATATTGTATATGCCCCACTAAATATCCTGTTTAACAGCAGTTTCTGTTATAGATTCAACTAAAAACTCTACCAGAGCAGATATTTCACTTAGGATCCCCCTATCCCTTTATCTCTGCCTATACTCTTATCAATTCCCGGGAAGGCAGTCTCTAACCTGCAGTTCAAATGTCTTCTTGGCCTCATCCCACTCTATTACCTTTCCCTCTGTAGTAATTTGCTCCCAGTACCTTGGCTCCTTTGCCAATTTTCTCCAATAAAGTCTAGCCCTCTCCTTCCTGTTTTCTGTACCCCTACTTGCAGTCATCCCTATTGGTAAAATCTCCTTTTTCCATTATTGTGTTGTATTAGTTCTTTGAATACTTTTTGTGACTTTATGAATACCATACAATATTCTGTATGTACTATTCTCCTTATGGATCTGCATCTAAAATCCCACTCTCTCCTTATTTATTGAACTTCCCCCTGCTTTATCATCTCTTTCCACTTTAAATTATAAATTTCTGCTTCTACTTATATAAATCGGTCTTAACTGTGCAGCTCTACATTATCACTTCAAAGCAGGTAATCCTAAACCACCTTATTCTATTGGAAGGATCAACTTAACCCACTTAACGTTTGACCTCTTCTCCTCTTAGGTATGTACCTTACAGACCTTAAGATAATTCAATACACTCTGCTTCTTGTCTGTAACTTCCACAAACCTTAACTGCTGAAAAGTTCAAGGAATGCTGTATAAAAGTCAGTGGTTAGGGTACCAAATCTTCATTACCCTGGCAGAAGGAATGAGACAATTTCTTTATGTTTACCTGGAGCCCCAGACTGAGGATGTCCTTTAACCACACAAGAGAATCCGGATATTTAAAAAAACAGTCTGCAAATATAAGACAATTATCCAAATCTGGAAACACTGTATGTCTTGTAACCTGCAATAAGTTATAAATGGTGCCAGACACTTTGTAAACATACTTGGAGCTTTCGCTAGCCCAAAGGGTAAGACAGAGAACTGGAAATGTAAGTCAGACAAATACATCTTTAAATAAATAAAGAAAGAAAGCCCCTGAAACTAGGGATGTGATGTTAAGCATCTTTTAAATCTACAGTTACAAAAGAAACTGAGAGGTGAGAAGAGGGCTAACAGAGACTGAAAGGACAGCATCTTGACATTTGGGACTTTGATATGAAGTTTTAGAAAAGAATGGTCTAGGACTCATCTCCATCTTCCTGTTTTAAGTAAGTTACATTTATTTATCAAATAATGTTACAACAACCAGAAAGAAAAGAAAATATATTTAAACTTAAGAAACAAAATCAGTAACATTTAAAACTGTTTGAAGAAAATACAATTATCTACATAATAAGTTCATGTCCCCAATTAAACCATTTCTTGAAAACAAATTTGAACACAAGTAACACATTAGAGAAAAAGGGGTAAAACCTGTATCACAGACTAAAGGTGACATTAATCAGGAGCTTTGCCTTTTAGATACACAAATACTGTGTTCCAAGCATTGGGGATGTTGTTCTGCTGACAAATACTTTTAAAGGAGTACAGAAAATAACCAAAATGATGACTCTCAATCTGTCTCATATACCTGTCTTTCATCCATTTCCCAGACTTCCACTCATTTGCACAAATTAACTTTACAGTACTAGCCAGAGTCCAACTTATCTTCGCCAGAGGCAACATGGCCCTAACACCTGGGTTCCCAATTCCAAAAAAAAAAGAATTAAATGTCCTTTTCCAAACATTCCACATATACAGTAACTAACATACTTTATAAGATACTCCCAGAAACATTTAACCTTTGGGCAATCCCAGAACATATGGAGGTTGCCTTCTCCGGGTGCACTACAAATCCAGCACTCAAATTACTTTGACCCCTGGAGGTTCTGCTTTTTGGGGAGTAAGATAACAAACATAAATGATGTACATCGGCAGGCCTCTGTATCTCGACCGTTTATTGAGGCACTGCAGGAACTCTCCAAACTGTACCCTATTCCTTCCTAGTCAATACAAGGCCTTCCTTTTGTTCCATCTTCCTACTAACTGCTCCTTCAATGCCTTGCTTCCCATGTCTTTTTTTTTTTTTAACCCTATCGATGGGTTGCCATCTGGCTTACTGACAGAACCCAGGGTGTAAAAGTAGCCGACTCAAAATCCAGCTCCAGACAAGTGGAGTACCTCAGGGTTCAGTCCGGGGACCGCTCATGTTTGGCATCTACTTCTCTGAAGTACATGCTAACACTATGGGATTCTGGCTAACAAAGTTCGCAGACGACTGCAAACTGGCAGCCATTATTGAGTCCCCAAATAATGTGGATATTCTACTAAAGTGCCATACAGAAACAGATGCTTGGTGCCAGAGCCATGGGCTCAAGCTTAATGCCAAAAAATGTATAGTTATCCCCTTTGGGAAAAACCGCGTACCCATGGATTCCCACATAGGTGGCAGTACACTAAACACCAAAAGTGTGATGAGAGACTTAGGGACACAGCTGGACAGTGGTCTCATCTTCGATAACCACATCTCCACAACAGTCAGGAAATCCTTCTATATGGCACACCTCATCACTAAAGGATTTTCATCCAGAAAAAAGGTCATTGCCCCACTGTACTCATCCCTCTTTAGACCCATTATAGAGTACAATGCCCCATTTGGTATGTACCTCACAAGACATCTGTAACAGCTGGAAAGGCCGCAGAAATACCTCACTAAAAGAATCACAGGTCTAAAGCAGATGCCCTATGCAGCCAGTCTAAAAAAAACTCCAGCTATACTCTGTGTCATATCGTCTACTCAGAGGTGATCTCTGCTTAACATACAAGGCCATGTCAAAAGCTCAGCTGTTGGACATGCTCCACTTAAAGAAATCCCAATCCCTCAGAGCCACACGCTCCAGGGATCTAAACCTTGTCATCACAATGAAGAAAACATGCTGGAAGGATAGGTTCCTGACCCACAGACTCCCCATACTCTGGAATAGACTGCCCATACATGTCAAGCAGAGTGCCTCCTTGGCCCTCTTCAAAAGGAACCTTTACGATTGGATGGGAGATAGGAAATTCACCCCAGGGATCACGTCAGTCGCCTTCCTAGACAGGGGTCCAGGGAAGTAAATATTGTAGAAAGAAATATCCGGGGAATTGTTTGGCTAGGCTTGTATAGGCTCTACAGCAGATAGCCTTGTACCAACCTATGAACCTATATACAGCTTTGCTTAAGGTATTACCTTCTAAACCTTCTCAGCCTTTATACTTACTTTCCATTCCTGTCACGGCTCTGGATACATAAACCACTCTTGCGACAAAAGTTAAATTCCTTCTTTCTCCGGCATCAGAAATACTCTTGAATAAAATCCTTTCCCCATTTGTTCTGTGGGAACTGGTTCTATGGCCCCAAGAGAAAGCATTTGCTCCAGGATTAGAGAAAGCAAAGGAGGATGGTTTTGCAGATGAGGAGGAATCTCCTGAAAAGAAGGAAGGGACTCCCACTGTCAACTGCATTTTTTTTGAATGATTTTCAAAATCCACATGCTTGAAGTTATCTAAAGCTTCTGAGGAAAAAGAAGGCCCAGACTTTGGGAAAGATATAATGGGAAGGACGAAATACCTAAAGGGACACACAGTCACAGTCTGCCTTTTTGGACTCTCTTTGGCTCTGGGAAACTCATCTCTTCTTTGTTTTAGTCTCCCTGATAATGCTTTCTGAAATTCTGTTTTAACTTTGTTTTGCAACTTTTATATATATATATATATATATATATATATATATATATATATATATATATATATATATGCACACATATACATACATACACACACACACACACATACATACATATACATATTATATATATATATATATATATATATATATATATATATATATATATATATATATATATACACACACACACACACTTATGGGCGGGTTTGAAAACTGCAGTCTCAGAAAGCCAGCTAGGCAGAAACTCTACAGGTGTCAGATGATGCAAAATTCCACTAAGTCTAGGGGTGAAAGAATTAAATGGGGAAGAGGACAAAGTAAGCACATAAATATTCTACAAAGTCCACTGAAGACGGACAGACGCAGCAATTAAAAATGTTTTTGATTCCCTATCCCAGTTGACTGTCAGCTGCACAGCTGCTTTCCCATACCTCCTGTCCTCCTCCTGACAGCTCAGGAAGTGATGAAAGAGACTGGCCAATGCAGCATTTGAGTGATATTACTCCCAGCTGAAGACATCATTGGCAGTGAAGGGAACCCGGGTGGGGGTGGGGTCTAACAGCCTGCAGTATCATATATTATAATGTAAAGTCTTTTCAAAGCCCTAATCAACCCATTCACAGTATGTCGACATTCTAACTTGGAAGACCGGATAAGAAATAGGGTGCAGCCTGAGAGGACAGCCCTGCCCTGAGCCCTACTGCAGCCATGCCTCTTCAGCTTATGTGTACTCATACTGCAATAAATTCTCAAAAGTTCTGGGCCTAAACAGTGATTGACAACAAACCTATTTTCATCTACACACAACTTCCCTTAGGATGGGTACTCCCATTCTCTCTACCACCTACAAATCCCAATCCACTAACTGAACAATGGTTGCCTGGATCATAGCAGGGTTTCATCTTTGTATATCACCAGAGATGGGAAAAAATAGCACTGAAGAGAAATGCTAATGAACACTGCCCTCACTGCTTTGCTGATGGTGCTATATGCTAGTTGCTTGAATAGGGTATATAATGTAGTCATAATTTTAGCACAAGAGGCCAACTTCATTTGACACCTCATCCTCTGACAACTATACCAGTGGCCTGCTTAGTTTATCAACAAGTTGACAACTGAACCTATACAACAGTTCCACAACCTTACAGAATGTGGAAAATACTGACATGCTTCCCTTAGTGATACAGAGCCCAGGATATATTGTTAGCAGGACAGCTCCTAGGACAGGGAAGCAGATTTCCTCTTCAGGGCTGGTGACAATTGGCTGTACCAAAGTTTCCCAATCTTTAGGTAGCTGCAAGATCCACTCCAGTCTCCTAGAAATAGGGGCTACTCACATCATAATATTTTTATGTCTCCTGGGAGCAAAGGGAAGACAGAAGGGACAGACCAAGAAGCTTTCTGTAGAATCTTCTCAAAGAATAAAGAGAGGTTAGAGAGCCATCCTGACATTTACATGGGCTCTAAAGATTTACCCAAATCTAGGGATGTCTGGAAGAGATGCCAGGACATACCCTTCATCCTTGTTTTCAGTGTCTGGGATAGGTGACTCCAAAGGGAAGTCAATGTTCTTTTCTGTTACACATCCACTTTCTTAGTATCCTCAGAGGGGGAAGATTCCAAAGATGAAAATAAAGCCACTGAAGAGTCAGACCTATGTTAGCAAATTGTATTGTGCCTTTCCTATCATCTGTCCACAATGCAGTGGGAAAGGGAAGTGCAAAAGCAGAACGAGTACGGCCTTGGGTTATGTGGCTGATGTGGTAGCCAGTGCTAAAGGGAACTCCTGCACCAAAGTAAGCAATATTGACAAAGGGGTCCGCATAAGAAACTCCGGTGTCACAGGATATCAACACTGAATGGGGTGGTGACATTAGTTGGTAAAAAGCACTGGAAACAAAAATATAAGTACTGCCGACATCTAATTTGGCTCCCCAAACTTGAACCTTGGCACTGAGAAAAGGTACCAACACTAAAGGACAAAAGCACCAATTCAGCCAGCATCAACAGCAGTGTCAATGCAGAATGAAAGACCTGTGGACTAATGATGTTGACTACATAGCCAAATATAACTGGGCTGCTTGTATTAACAGTGGAAATGCCTAGGTTCTCCCTGGTCCTGAGCAACAAAGCCAATTAGGAAAGAAAAGTCACTGCAGGGAGTGAAACAGAATTTCCATGTGCTCTAAACAAAAAGAAGGAAGAGACCAAACCTATTTTAATCTGCACCTGTCAGATAGTTTCCATGATTTTAACAACTGAAACTCACTGGTTGTATTTGTGCTAGAGGAAAAGAACATTCTACATCAAACAGACCTAACAGAGGGAGGCGTTGGGAGGTAAATCTATTCCCTTTGACCTCAGAAAGAGGAAAAACACTACTCAATCTAGCAGCACTGAATCTTTAATCAGACACCAGCAAGGGTATAAACCTTGGAAGCACGCACTACCAACTTACTATACTCTAGTCAAAGTCTCTTAATTGCAGCAGGTGATGCGGAATGACACAGAGCAGTCATCCTTTCTTTTGATCTCCTCTTGGCCCTGGAAATAAGTTTTTGAAACTTTGAAGAGAGTTCCCTGGCATGCTGGCAAGACTCATCATAAAGAGATTCCCTAGACAAGAGACTTAAGAACTTAGTCATTCTTGCACTCAGTGAAGGTTCTTTTGTCAAAACTCATCAACAACCCTCCTTTTCCCACTTTGTACAGGAGATTGGAGTGTCACTTCAACTGTTATTCTCTCTTCTTGATTCAATATCACTTTCCTACCTTCTTTGAAAGTCATGCCTTACTGTCTCAGGTCTTCTCACACAAAATCCATTCATTTTCTTTCCTGGACAACCTCATTTCCTCTTCCTTCTTCCAGTTTCTTTCAAATCTTCAACAAAATGTCTTCTGCCTTCTGGCATATGTGCCTGAAACACATTAATCTGTTTTCTTTGACTTTCTCTGCATCTACAGCTACTTTGCCTTCTGCTCTAATGTTAGCCTTTCTTCATCTATTCTACAGTGTGCATCTTGCCACCCCATCTCAGGCACTTATTTCCATCACCTCTAGCTTCCTTAATTGCTCTGGATTCACTCCCCAGGTTTCAGTATCATTAAGTAGTACTGGTCACACCACTGTTTTGTACACCTTGCATTTCAGTTTCTTTAGCATTCTTCTTTGGTTCATAAGTTGCTACTAGACTAATGACCACTAAAACCCTTAAAATAATAGCCATGTACCCCAAACCCTTTGGGTACACAGCATCATGTGTGTCTAGACAGGGGTGTAACTTAGTAGGTAGCTAAGAATTTGTAGGGAGGATGTTAGGATAATGCTTTTCTTACTAATAGCTTCTGTCTATAATGAACATGGGGGCCAGACTGGAAGTAATTTATGATTTCCCATACAGTTGTCAAGGTCTCATTTGAATGGGGCAGGGATGAACTCTGTTTTACATGGATGGGAAGCCTATTGTATAGTGTGGGGATCCTTGGGACACATCTGTCTCTCCAGCACATTCTGTTTATGTCACAAATGAAATTCACATCCCTGGATCTAGTGTTTCAGGTGATGTCTGTTTTGTGCATGTGCAACAGATCATTAGGACTGTGTCTGAGGAAGCCCTGTAAGCCAGGCAAAGATCCCATTCTCAGCAGTCTGTAGAAAACTGAATACAGAAAAAGAGCCTTTAGGTGATCAGTATAGGACAGGGTATTCTTGCCCCGAATTCTCCTGGTGAGAAACCTCTGTGGGTATTCTAACTGTGGCAAGTGGCTGGTTAGATACATACCAAAGGGGGTATTGTATTCAATGACAGGTCTTTTAAAGGCCAAGTAGAGTGGTACTATAGCTTCCTTGGACTTAGATGCCATACCTCTACATATATGTTGGATACTGAATGATTTTCTTATTATCTTAGCTACATATTGGTCAAAGACCAGATTACTGTCTGCATATGCTCTCTGATCCCTTACTACTGGGTTGGCTCTTATGCGATTTTATTGATGAAGTAATTTACTTGGGCTGAGTTTCCCCAAAGGACATTATAATGCATTTTTGGCAATGTGTTTTAGGCCATAGTTTTGGCACCAGTCATTTGTTTGCATTAAACCCATTTGGAAGATGTTGGTGTCTTGGGGGGAAATTTTTAACTGCTTCCAATTTACAGTCATCTGTGAACTTGGTAAGCCAGAGGCCATGAATGTTAGCCTTGACTTCTGCGAAATAGCTTTGATTCTGTCAACCACCACCCATGCCCTGACTCCATGCTAATTGGCTGCAACCCCTCAGATTCAAGCTTTGACCTCATCATTCAGATTTTCCATCTCTTCATTCACCCCTCCCACATACGTGAAGTTGTTAACCTATTCCACTATTTTTCCTTCTATCTCAATTTTCTGCTTCTACTGATTTCTCCAATTTGCTGTCATATCAACTGTCTCTTCAATACTTGAGTTCATCCCAATGTCTTCAGTTTTAAATTATATTGTCCTATCATTTGAGGTTCTTGTTCTGAGTCTGCTTGTAATGCCACATCATCTGCATGCAGTCCATCACTTGTATGAACAGCAGTGGTCTCAGTACTTAAAAATGATGAACCCCACACCCACAGGGAACCCCTCTGTGAGGCCAAACACTCTGCACTTGTTTCAATGCATCTTTATACATAGCTTCTTATAATTCTACCAGTGCTTCTTGGACTTGATTCATTACCGGACTGCCCAAATCAATTTTCTTGGGATCTTGCCATAGGCTTTCTCCAAGTCTAGGAATGTTGATAGCTGGACACTTTCTTCATCTCTAGCTTATTGTGCTCTATCTGTCTCACTTCAAACATCAGGTCAGTTGTGTTGCATCCTGATATAAATCTGAAGTGCTCATCCCCATTTAACTTTCGACTACTCTGTGCATTCATTTATCACCCTTAGCAGCACTTTCACAATAAACCACAAGTAAAACATAGCAGTCCTGTGGAAGAATCTTATTCATATTTATCAAGGATATCCACACCTCCAGGTTAGTGGCATTGCATGAAGTATCGGAGACCATCCATGTGCAACTAACAGTGGGCAAAACTGCTTTTCAGTTTATAGCATCCTACAGATTACCCTCTCAAAGTCAGGAATCCCACTCGGCTTTCCTGAAAACATTGGAGAACATGAAGATCTCTCCGAACACCATTATATTGGGTGACTTCAACTACCCAAACATAGACTGGGAACACTACTCAAGCCCCAGCACCTTAGCCCAAAGGTTCCTGGAAATTATAAACTCAAATGGTATGGAACAACTAGTCACCACTCCCACAAGAGGGGATAACATACTAGACCTGATCATTACCAACATGGGGACTCTATGCTCCATGCCAGAAGTATATCCTTCATTGGTAAGATAAGACCATAAATTAATTTCACTGGATATCCACATCCCGACCCCACCCCCAACCCAGAAAACAGTGAAAAACTTCTCAAAAGCGAACTTCTCACTTCTCAAAACCGAAGTGAAATCTTTCAAGGCCCCAGGGCCAGTGGAAACTACGGCCCAAACTGCAGAATCCTATATAAACGCATTCTACGGACATCTCCAGGAATGCATGGATCAAGCTATCCCAAACAAAACCAAGACCCAGTCATCCAAAGGCAGGCGTCCAGTCTGGTGGACCCCAGCCATAAATAGACTGTACAACAGAAGGAGGAAGATACTACATGATAGAGCAAAATCCCTAATAGGAAAGGCATCTCTGATCAGTACTAACAAAAAATTATGATCCCTCATAAAATCCTTCAAGGCCAGCTTTGAGAGAAAAATTGCACAGGACACTAAAGACAATCATAAGGCTTTTTTCAGTTATGTTAGGAACCTGGAATGCAACTCCCAGACTTGTTCTGAGTTGATTCTAAACAACAAAAAATACACTGAACCCACAGACATTGCCAATATCCTGGCAGACAGGTTCAGTGCAAACTTCTCCACCCCCTCCCCTCAAAAGAGCAAGTGTCTATCCCGGCAGGGGGCTGCCTCCCAAACATCTCTGATGCTCAGGTGAAGGCTGCCCTCTCCAAAGCAAAAAGCACTGCTTCCATGGGACCAGATGGCATCCCGGGTTGCGTCCTACATGAACTCCAATAAGAACTAATCCCTCAAATAAAACAGCTGTACAATCTCAGCCTCACTACAGGATATGTGCCCACAGAATGGCGTACAGCAACAGTGGTCCCACTCCACAAAGGTGGAGCCTCCATGGACCCTGGAAACTATCGCCCCATAAGCCTGACTAGCTTAGTCTGCAAGGCTATGGAGAGGATCATCATGGAACTCATAAACAAAGACATTGGGGACCTACAGACACTAGATCCTACCCAATTCGGCTTCGTCAAGGGCAGATCCTGCCTTTTGAACCTGGTTGATTTCTTTGAAACAGTCACCAAAGCCATAGATGAAGGGAAGATCATCCACACAGCCTATCTATACCTAGCAAAGGCATTTGACACAGTACCCCACGCGGGCATCATAGATAAGCTATCCAGCTTAAATATAAACCCCTATGTCACAAGATGGGTCGCAAACTGGCTCAAAGACAGAACCCACAGAGTGACAGTTGCTGGAGCCATTTCAGATTCGAAACCAGTCACAAGTGGTGTCCCACAAGGTTCTGTCCTGGGACCGCTCTTGTTCGGTACATACTTTTCCGAGGTACAGGCCAACGTGGGAGGACTATGGCTCACCAAGTTCGCAGATGACTGCAAACTGGGCGCCATAATCGACTTTCCAGCTGACACAAACATCCTTCAAAAAGGTCTCACAGAGACGGATAACTGGTGCCAGAGCCATGGTCTAAAGCTAAATGCCAAAAAGTGTATAGTCATACCCTTTGGCAAAAACAATGTGTCCACAAACTACCACATAGGTGGTAAACCATTAAGTACAGAGAAAGTAATTAGGGATCTGGGGACCCAAGTTGATAGCAATCTCTCCTTTGACAACCACATTGCCAAAGTGGTTAGAAAGACCTTCTACATGGCCCACCTCATCATGAAAGGATTCACATCTAGATCAAGAGAGATAATCGTGCCCCTTTATTCATCCCTCATCAGGCCCATCATAGAATACAATGCCCCTTTTGGGATATACCTTACCCGACACCTGCAGCAATTAGAAAGACCCCAAAAGTACCTCACCAAGAGGATCAAGGGACTCAAACAGATGCCATATGCTGCTTGGTTAAAAAACTCCAGCTCTACTCAGTTGCATACCGCCTACTTCGAGGCGATCTATGCCTGACATATAAAGCTATGTCCAATCCAGAATTAATGGACATGCTCCACCACAGTAAATCTAAATCCCTTAGAGCCACATGCTCGAGGGACTTGAACCTCAGCACAGAAATAAATAGGACTTGCTGGAGGGACAGATTCATAACCCAGAGGCTCCCTTTGCTCTGGAATAGAATTCCAATTCATGTTAGGCAGAGCAGAGCACCTCATTGAATCTCTTCAAGAAGAATCTTGATGAGTGGATGGCGGATCGTAGGTTTGTTCTGGGGATTACTTCCATGTCACTATTCGACAAAGGCACATTAAACTAAACCGTACAAAGAAAACAGTATACTCAAATCAAGGGGTGGCGTAAGCCAAACAAAATCGGGCTAGGCTTATAATTGCCCCAGGGCAGATAGCCTAGTATGAACCTATGAACACTTCTCACAGTCTTATATCCCAAAGAGTGTTCCATATTGTCCAAACACAAAAGCCTATGCAGTTACTAATACAAAGGAGGTAAAAGTAGCTTAACATCCACAGATGTGCACACAGTAGTATTAGGGTAGCAGCATAAAAATACCCTAAAGAGTTTAAAAATAGCCATAAGGGGAGCAGGTACAAAGGAAACTGGCCGGAAAAGGGTGGAGAATGACTGTAAAAGGAAGATGAAGTTACAGACAAAACTGTCAAAAATAATGAACAGGATGAATCTGGCATGACCAGAGGCTGGAAAATGCAGAACCACCAACTGCTGCAGAAAGGAGTTGAAATCACAAATAATACAGTTTTAAGGAGCCTGAGTTTTGTTTCAAGTGGGTAGCTTTACAGCAGCAAAGGAAATCTGAAAGAGAAGTGTATGCTATGGGTAATGGGGAGGAGTTGGAGCCTAGAAAAGGTTTTTGTGCCAAACTGACCTGAATCTGCACAAAGATTAAAGGTGTGAGAAGGATGGATTAGATCATCCTAAACCCACATAATAGAGAAGTTTTAAGTAGGGATTTTTTTGCTTTATAATTTAATTTTTTCTTTAGAGTTCATTAATTTTTCAAAGAATTGATATTGATCTCTGAAAGCATTCTTAGATGTGGAATGAATACTTAGTCACTTTTTTATAATAATGATACAGCCTTCTTTCTCTGGAAATAAACGATCCAGTAGTATGGTACAAGTTACTGCTGGCATGTTAAATCAGTCATCTGCTACATAATGGTAATACCTGTAATGTAGGAGTAGATATTTTAGTTTTGTTGCATGCAGCTGATTGTGCAGTGTATGTATAGACTGTACGTTGTATGTTAATGGTATTATGAATTACACAGTTTATGTTAAAGAGACCCAGAGCTCTCATTCCCATGGCACACAAGGAAGAAACCATGACCACCACCCAGATCACTCCTGCTTAACTAGCAGCACTAGCTCTGAATGGAACAAGAATAAGGAGTTTGGTTACTGTCAGCCAACCCAGGACAGTAGGAGGGACACAGCTCTGATTTACTACTTGGTTAACACCTACAGGGAACATGAGGTATAACATCCATGCAGTTTGAGCCAGCAGAGCATATGATGCGAGGGGGCAGGGCTAGGCATACTCCTTTTGGTTCATGTGTTGGCAGGATATATGTTGACTTATAAAAGAGGTGAAGAAAACAAAATTAAAATATATGCTCCTATAAAAAACATCTCACCTGGTAACAATTGCTCAACTCTCGAAGAAATTCTCCTATGGGCATCCACCAAAATTAACTATGAAACTTATATCTTAGGAGACATTAATATTGACTGGAATAAAATCATCAGCCCCTCACCATCCCTATCCATCAATCTCTACAACTTTACCTAATTAATCCACACTATCACTCGACCAAATACAACAAATCCCCCTGGAACCATTTTAGATTGGATCCTAGTCTCAAATCCTAACAAAATAACTAACTGGCACAATTCCTGATACCAATAGTGGCCACCTTCCAGCCTTCATCCATCGCTCCACTAACTCTTCCCCATACTAGCATCAATACATTCACACTCGTAACCTCACTAACTTTAACCCTACAACTTTCTCAAACATATTCAAACAAATGAACTGGCAATCTCTAAATACTCTTCCCCTTGACAAAGCCTTAGACTACTTCAACTCTATCTTACTTGACACCCTAAACTCCCTAGCCCCTCTAAGATATAAAAGAATAAAAACTAACACAGCTCCATGGCTATCCAAACAAACAAAACAGGTCAAGCACCAAAGGGACAAACTTTGGAAGCTCTACCAAAATAACAAACTGCCCAATACCCTGCTTCAATATAAACAGCTCTGTAACCTTGCAAAACAGCTAATAACCAAGGACAAAAAATCCTACTATATCACACTCCAGTGCAATAACAATAAAAACCCACAGCAATTCTGGAACTCAATAAAATGGCTCCTCCATCCAGGCTCAAAGAAAAATCCCTGTCCTGATCCAAGTAAATCCAATTTGGAACTAGGCTCTGAATTCAATTCATTTTTCATTGAATCCATCTCTGCCCTTACCAAATCCTTTCCTAACAATAACCCAACTGCCCATCACACTTCCCTGTCAAACCCATCTAACAACCTTCCTCTACTGTTTGAGCTCAAACCCATCTCCACTAACTTCATAAAAAAACTCCTATCTAAACTCGAACCATGTACTAACACTCCTGACAATATTCCCCCCTCCTACCTAAATTATGCGGCTGATGGTATTGCTCTCCCAATTAGCATCATTATAAACAGATCCATAAATGAATCCTACGTCCCCAAACTTTGGAGCAAAGCTGATATCATCCCTCTACATAAAGGTGGCAAAAATACCAGTGTCTCTAATTTCCGCCCTATTGCCCTGCTCTCTCCACTCTCCAAAATCCTTGAAAAGTGCATGCACCACCAACTTATGCCATTCCTCACCCAAAACAGTCTCCTCACACCCACTCAGCATGGCTTCCGCCCAGCCCACAGCACCATTACCGCTC
Source organism: Protopterus annectens (assembly GCF_019279795.1). Lineage (NCBI taxonomy): Eukaryota > Metazoa > Chordata > Ceratodontiformes > Protopteridae > Protopterus > Protopterus annectens. The sequence continues at coordinate 1,743,735,334 of NC_056728.1, forward strand.
TTCTCTCCTTCCTTGAAACTGTCAATCAAGCCCGAAATTCAGGACACCTAGTTTCTACTGTACTACTAGATCTGTCTAAGGCATTTGACACCATTTCCCACAAGCACTTACTCTGCCATCTCTCAAACATTCACCTCTCACCAAAAACATTATCCTGGTTCTCCAGCTATCTATCTGACAGATCTCAGGCAGTCAAATGGAAGAACTCCACCTCTTCCTTCTTAGCGACCCCAACTGGTGTTCCACAGGGCTCAATCCTTGGGCCTATGCTTTTCAACATTTTCATCAATAACTTTCACACTGCTATTCCTGACACAAAAATTATTCAATATGCAGATGATTCTACCTTAATCTGCTCTGCTACTAACCTCTCCGAACTGCTGACAAAAAGCCAAACTGCATTCTCCGCAGCAGAAAACTGGATGCACCACAACCACCTCTCTCTCAATGCAAATAAATCTAAAATCTTACTATTCCCCCACCCCCTCTAAGACCTTTTCATTCAACAAAAATGAATTCAAAGTCCTTAGTCAAACTAACTCACCCATAGAAGTGGTGCCTTCTACAAAACTCCTAGGCATAACTGTGGACAAACACCTCAAGTTCGACACACATATACAACAAAATATTTAAAAAAAACCACCAAAAGCTAGGCATGTTGTATAGGAACAATCACTTTCTCTCTCACTCCACTAGACATACTCTGGCCACTACATATCTTCTCCCTTCCTTATTAAACGGTGCTCCTCTCCTAACCAACCTGTCTGCCTCTACAACCTCCAAACTAGAAAACTGCTACAATAAAATCTCTAAATTTTCCACAAATTCTAAAAATTCCACCCATCACTGCCTCACCCTTAAATCATTACATTGGCTCGAACTTTCAAACTACCTTGACTACCTGCAACTATCCACAGCACATAGACTTATATTTCATCCTACAAAATGCCCTGCTCAAGCTAATATCCTTCCCCCTTACATTCCTAATAGAACACTCAGATCAGAGCACCAGAATCTAATTGCTATTCACAAACCTAAGCGTCCTGTTGGCTAGCTTCTCCTCTCATATGCTCTAGGCAAAAAAATGGAATGCCCTCCCACCTCACTAAGAACCACATCTAACTCTGACAACTTCAAAACCCAGCTTTTCAAACACTTGTCCACTAAATGGAAATGCACCTGCCTCCACCCTACTTAATTTCCTGTCTAAGTCTATACCCTAGGGGTCCCTTCTTCTCATACTTCAACTCTTTACAATCTCCCATAGTAATATACCTATGACCCTACACAAGCTCCCTATAACTCCATTAACTTTACTCTCTCTAACCTAACAATTACTACAGCTATGCTCACATGACTCAACTAATGTGAATAGTTTTCTACTTCAAAAACGTGCATGTTAAGTAAGCATATCCAGAATTCCTCTCTTTATATATGTAACTGACTTCCACACTCAGCACTTCAGTGCCATTGCTCAAAGGAAACTGTATAACCCTTAACCTCCCTCTCTATGAATTCTGCTAACTATGCTTGTGAATATTCTTATTTTTTAACTCTCTTTACAATTTTATCTTGTATACTCCTGTATTTTATTGTAACTGAATTTGTACAATGCTTTCTTGGAGCTTTTCTCCTCAGGCCTCCACTGAAAATGGGTCATATTGGCCCAGTGGACTTCCACGGTAACCAAACTGGAAATAAATAAATAAAAAACAAGACCAGAATTAGAACAAGTCACATTACAGCTGTAGGAAGTGGTGACTGAGCCAGGGAATAAAACCTCAAACACATTTATTCATCAAGAAATGAAGAACTGCGACTGCTCAGAACCAATTATTAGGTACTTTTCAAATCACTTGCAATTTTCTTGTTGGCCTGTGGCATTTACCCCGTAATAAAAGTTTAAGCACTTTTTCCTGTATATACATTACGAAGTACACAATCCTAAATATTATTAGCAAAAACTGGAAGCTCTACTTGGTGGCACAATAGCTAGCACTGTTGCCTCACATAGCTTGAGTACCCCGCAGAGCCGGATCCAGCACTAGGTGACCTAGGCAGGTGCCTGGGTGTCACTAGCTGTGAGGGGCCCGTTGGTCAGGGGGCTGCTAAAATACTTACTTTCATTAAAAAAAAAAATGTACATGTCTTAAGGGAATTCATCTTTAAGAATGCCCTCTGCATGCAATGCAGATTTACATGCAATCATGCATCGACACATGCATCTGGTATTGCTTGCTTGTGTCAATACACATATGTGCTGTTGACTGCTTCTTCCATTCAGTGTCTGTGCATGGAATTTAAAGACATAACATTCAAACAAACAACATTCCTCCAGCCTATCTGCTTCTTCTGTCTATGAAATAAAGCATTATTGGTAAAGTGTTGTGTGTGTAATTTCCTAGTTAGGGATGGCAGATTAGTTAATTTACTCAGGCTCCCCCTGTACCTTAGTTACAACAGACATGTAACCAAATTCTCTACACAAGCTACCAGACTATGAGTTTCAGTGCATTTTCAAGAAACTGTGAGCTTCGGTGAATCTTCAAGGAATTCTCAGCATCGGTACATTTTCAAGGAACTGTAAGCGTCAAGTGAAGAGAAGTTTATTGCTGCTCATGCCAAGTCTGTTTTCAATGTGCAACTGTTTTGTTTAGCAAATGGTCATCATTGTTTGTGCTAGACAATTTGAAAGCAGGATTAGTAACACACAACTGGTAGCATACTTGCTTTTGATACAGAAGGCGGTGGGTTTCCCTCCCACACTGTATAGATGGATTGCTGATACTGTGCTGTACTTTACGGGGGGGGGGTTGCTGTGATCCTGAGTGTGTCTTCTTCAGATGAGATGTCTTTGTAACTATGAACCTGTTGTCAGTTTGCCATCTGTTCCCTATTGCATTATTACCAGCTTACCATTTTTTTAATGTAAAATAAGTAATTTATTCTTGAAGGGCAGCAGGCACGGAATTTGTAAATGAAAGGGAGATGCAACACTAAAACATATAGTTGTTTGCTAGTAGCAACCTCTTCATTAGTTACGTAATTCATTACTGTGGAATTATTCAGATGACTCACTTCTGCAGAGACTGTGCATATTGACTGATTATTGGTGGACTGTAATGACAGAAGTCCAGAAGTCTGAGTGGTCTTTTATGGTTGAAATGTTCTGAAATGGGCAGTTTTATCATTACTGGTTCATACATTTTGTTTCATTGTTTACTGGAAAAAATATTCAAAACTTCAAATTCAAAACATACTAACAAGTGGTAATGTATTATATATGCAATATAATTTAATACAGTCAAAAAGGTGAATCAAAGAACACATGCATGTATGTATGCATAGTCCTAAAAATGCGTGCAAGGGGCCTATGGCTTGAAAACAGCCCAAAGGTAAACTTAATTTGCCACTGGCCAAGTACATTTTCTTTTAAATGTGGGTTTCAATGCTGTTTCAATGAATTCAAGTTTAAGGGCAGAGATGTTTACTGCTAATGCTAAATCTGTTTTTATTGTCAGACTATATTATTTTGTTGAGCAAATATTCACCAGCATTTGCTCTATAAAACCTGAAATAAAAGTTTTAAATTAAATACAAATATATGTAATTATTATAAAAGTAAAGACGAAGAGTACGCACACTGACAGGTTTGAACAGTGTATACGGTAAATAGGGAGATAAACACCAAGTAATGGGACACTGGAATGACTACGGGGGGATCCATTACCCTGTCTAGGGCCCCAGTTAACCATGAGCCGTCTATGGTCTCCTGTGCAGTTCTCTACTGGGGCACCTTCTATACAGAGTCTGCATGTCTATACTAGGTATATGCAAGTTTTTGCAGGATGCACAGGTTTCCTACCACATCCCGGAGATGCGAGGTATATAAAGTGGTGATCGTCCAAAGTGCTGTGTGTCTGTGTGCGTGCGTGTGTCAGTCTCTCCTGTGACAGGCTATTATCCTGCTCGGTATCTAAGTACTCATTGAGAGCACACACATACTCTACTACCCTTCTTGTGGCCGTGAAATAGATTAAACCAGTCATTAGAGAAGGAATGGCTGAATGAACATTCTAGAATATTCAGTCCATTACTTTGTTGGTTTGACACTGCAATGCATTTTTGCTTAAGAATTCCCTTAAAAGAAATAGTTTTCATATTCATGGGCTTGACATTTCTGGTTATAATACAGTATGTACAAAAAGTAACGGATTAGCACTGAATTCAGGTAACACATCTTACATAAGTAGTAGCTATATCAGTTTGAATTTAAATTAAATATACCATCTTGAACACCCACTGCACCAACGGTGTCACAAAAAGTACAGTTTTGTACCTACCATAAATGTAGATGTTCGAGGATCCACATTGCTGCAGTCCTAACTATTGGGTAGTCCGCTGTCCAGTCGGCCCGAATACCAAAGTATATGGCTGACGTCGGTCAGGGCGCATTAGACTGACGTCAGTACGTCAGGGTACTAATGCGCATGACCGACGTCATATCCTCAGTCTTTTCTTGCCCCAGATGTCAGAAGACCCTGAAAAGATAAGGCCAAAAACCAAAAACTCCCAACAAACCTGCACCAAAATATATATATACAAAATATACAAAATTAGCAGAATATAACCTCACCTACACAACCACCCCTAAACACAGAGGGGAAGGAGGGAGGGTAAATTGGACTGCAGCAATGTGGATCCTCGAACATCTACATTTATGGTAGGTACAAAACTGTACTATGTTCTTCATTCCACATTGCTGCAGTCCTAACTATTGGGTAGAATCCCAAAGCAGAGGTAAGGGAGGCTGGCAAATCATAAGGAAGCAGGAACTGACAACATGCCCTGCAAAATAGCTGTGGCAAAACCAGCCCTAGACTTAGAGTAGAGGAAGGTGATAATGCTTAGAGAAAGTATGCACTGAACTCCAAGTAGCTGCCTCCAAAATATCCTTAGTTGCCACCCCCTCAGAAATGCTGTTGAAGTGGCAGTAGCCCTAGTGGAATGAGGCCTAATCCCAGCTGGAATCTCCTTGCCATGATGGGAATAACAAAATGTAATGCAACACCCAATCCATCTAGAAATAGTTTGTTTTGACACAGGCTTGCCCTGAGAACTCAAAGCAAAAGAAACAAACAACTGCTGAGACTGCCTAAAATCCTTAGTCCTGCTCAAATAATAACGCAATTGCCTGTGTACATCTAAAGTGTGCAAAATCTTTTCCCCTTTATTTTGGGGATCTGCATAAAAGTAGGCAAATGAATAGTTTGGTTTAAAGCCACACTAGAAACCACCTTAGGCATAAAGGAAGGATTAGTACGTGAAGATACTCTATCCTTATGAAAAATCAAAAAGGCTCCACTGCCATAAGGGCCTGCAACTCAGAAACCCTTCTTGCAGAAGTAATGGCCAACAAAAAGCAGTCTTCCATGACAAGTATTTCAATTCAGTAGTAGCCGCAGGCTCAAAGGTTGTAGAGTAAGTTTCTCCAACACAAAATTGAGATCCCAAGCAGGAGTAGGAGCTCTCATGGGGTCTTATATTCTTTGCCCCTCTAAGAAATTGCTTGAACAAAGGATCACGAAAACAGCGGTGGGTCACAATCATAGTGAGCTGAGATTGCTGCAGCATGAATCTTAATGGAAGAGAAAGACAAACCTTTGTCCAATAACTCAGTAAGATATTGAAGAGCCACACTCAAATTTGGCTCAGAAATCTCCAAATTGTTTGCTGCACTCAAAATAAAAATCTCTTCCATTTTCTGCATACACTTTCCTTGTACTAGGTCTCCTGGCTTCCATAATCACATTTAAAACTTGTTGAGGAAGTTGAGACCTGCTGTCTTTCAAAACAGAATATGCCAGGCTGTTAGATGAAGAGAGTGAAGCTTGACATTGAGCAGGTGACCTTCTCTCTGAGACAACAGGTGTGGAATCAAGGGTAAAGGCCATGGAGGCTTCTTTACCAGACTCCTCAGTAATGGGTACCAGTGCTGCGAGGCCAATCTGGAGCTATTAAAATCATCCTTGGCTTGTCTTGTCTGACCTTTAGAAGCACCTTTGGAAGAAGAGGCAGAGGTGGAAACGCATACACATGAAGATTTTTCCAACTGAAAGAAAGAGCATCCACTTTCCAAGCTGTGTGATGAAACCTCTTTGTGCAAAACTTTGGCAGCTGGTAGTTTAGTGGAGAAGCGAACAGATCTATGTCTGGAGTTCCCAGGACACTGTCAACTTTTGAAATACATGAAGATCCAGTTTCCACTCGTGGGGATCCATGATTTGTCTGCTTAACACATCTGCTAAGGAGTTCTGTGCTCCGGCAGAAACCTTGCCTGAAGAGTTAGTTGCAAGCTGAGCGCAGTCTCCCATAAAATCATTGCTTGCCTGCACAATGGGTAAGAATGTGTTCCCTTGTTTGTTGATATACCACATGACAGTTGTGTTGTCTGTTAGAATCAACACCTGCCCTGGAAGAAGTAACTCCTTGAAAGCCATTAATGCAAACTGGCCCCTTTCCCTCCCCCCACTCTCCAAAATCCTTGAAAAGTGCATGCACCACCAACTTATGCCATTCCTCACCCAAAACAGTCTCCTCACACCCACTCAGCATGGCTTCCGCCCAGCCCACAGCACCATTACCGCTCTTCTCTCCTTCCTTGAAACTGTCAATCAAGCCCGAAATTCAGGACACCTCGTTTCTACTGTACTACTAGATCTGTCTAAGGCATTTGACACCATTTCCCACAAGCACTTACTCTGCCATCTCTCAAACATTCACCTCTCACCAAAAACATTATCCTGGTTCTCCAGCTATCTATCTGACAGATCTCAGGCAGTCAAATGGAAGAACTCCACCTCTTCCTTCTTAGCGACCCCAACTGGTGTTCCACAGGGCTCAATTCTTGGGCCTATGCTTTTCAACATTTTCATCAATAACTTTCACACTGCTATTTCTGACACACAAATTATTCAATATGCAGATGATTCTACCTTAATCTGCTCTGCTACTAACCTCTCCGAACTGCTGACAAAAAGCCAAACTGCATTCTCCGCAGCAGAAAACTGGATGCACCACAACCACCTCTCTCTCAATGCAAATAAATCTAAAATCTTACTATTCCCCCACCCCCTCTAAGACCTTTTCATTCAACAAAAATGAATTCAAAGTCCTTAGCCAAACTAACTCACCCATAGAAGTGGTGCCTTCTGCAAAACTCCTAGGCATAACTGTGGACAAACACCTCAAGTTCGACACACATATACAACAAAATATTAAAAAAAACCACCAAAAGCTAGGCATGTTGTATAGGAACAATCACTTTCTCTCTCACTCCACTAGACATACTCTGGCCACTACATATCTTCTCCCTTCCTTATTAAACGGTACTCCTCTCCTAACCAACCTGTCTGCCTCTACAACCTCCAAACTAGAAAATTGCTACAATAAAATCTCTAAATTTTCCACAAATTCTAAAAATTCCACCCATCACTGCCTCACCCTTAAATCATTACATTGGCTCGAACTTTCAAACTACCTTTGACTACCTGCAACTATCCACAGCACATAGACTTATATTTCATCCTACAAAATGCCCTGCTCAAGCTAATATCCTCCCCCCTTATATTCCTAATAGAACACTCAGATCAGAGCACCAGAATCTAATTGCTATTCACAAACCTAAGCGTCCTGTTGGCTAGCTTCTCCTCTCATATGCTCTAGGCAAAAAAATGGAATGCCCTCCCACCTCACTAAGAACCACATCTAACTCTGACAACTTCAAAACCCAGCTTTTCAAACACTTGTCCACTAAATGGAAATGCACCTGCCTCCACCCTACTTAATTTCCTGTCTAAGTCTATACCCTAGGGGTCCCTTCTTCTCATACTTCAACTCTTTACAATCTCCCATAGTAATATACCTATGACCCTACACAAGCTCCCTATAACTCCATTAACTTTACTCTCTCTAACCTAACAATTACTACAGCTATGCTCACATGACTCAACTAATGTGAATAGTTTTCTACTTCAAAAACGTGCATGTTAAGTAAGCATATCCAGAATTCCTCTCTTTATATATGTAACTGACTTCCACACTCAGCACTTCAGTGCCATTGCTCAAAGGAAACTGTATAACCCTTAACCTCTCTCTCTATGAATTCTGCTAACTATGCTTGTGAATATTCTTATTTTTTAACTCTCTTTACAATTTTATCTTGTATACTCCTGTATTTTATTGTAACTGAATTTGTACAATGCTTTCTTGGAGCTTTTCTCCTCAGGCCTCCACTGAAAACGGGTCATATTGGCCCAGTGGACTTCCCCAGTAATCAAACTGGAAATAAATAAATAAAAAACAAGACCAGAATTAGAACAAGTCACATTACAGCTGTAGGAAGTGGTGACTGAGCCAGGGAATAAAACCTCAAACACATTTATTCATCAAGAAATGAAGAACTGCGACTGCTCAGAACCAATTATTAGGTACTTTTCAAATCACATGCAATTTTCTTGTTGGCCTGTGGCATTTACCCCGTAATAAAAGTTAAAGCACTTTTTCCTGTATATACATTACGAAGTACACAATCCTAAATATTATTAGCAAAAACTGGAAGTTCTACTTGGTGGCACAATAGCTAGCACTGTTGCCTCACATAGCTTCAGTACCCAGCAGAGCCGGATCCAGCACTAGGTGACCTAGGCAGGTGCCTGGTTGTCACTAGCTGGGAGGGGCCCGTTGGTCAGGGGGATGCTAAAATACTTACTTTCATTAAAAAAAAAATGTACATGTCTTAAGGGAATTCATCTTTAAGAATGCCCTCTGCATGCAATGCAGATTTACATGCAATCATGCATCGACACATGCATCTGGTATTGCTTGCTTGTGTCAATGCACACACTTGCTGTTGACTACTTCTTCTATTCAGTGTCTGTGCATGGAATTTAAAGACATAACATTCAAACAAACAACATTCCTACAGCCTATCTGCTTCTTCTGTCTATGAAATAAAGCATTATTGGTAAAGTGTTGTGTGTGTAATTTCCTAGTTAGGGATGGCAGATTAGTTAATTTACTCAGGCTCCCCCTATACCTTAGTTACAACAGACATGTAACCAAATTCTTTACACAAGCTACCAGACTATGAGTTTCAGTGCATTTTCAAGAAACTGTGAGCTTCAGTGAATCTTCAAGGAATTCTCAGCATCGGTACATTTTCAAGGAACTGTAAGCGTCAAGTGAAGAGAAGTTTATTGCTGCTCATGCCAAGTCTGTTTTCAATGTGCAACTGTTTTGTTTAGCAAATGGGTCATCATTGTTTGTGCTAGACAATTTGAAAGCAGGATTAGTAACGCACAACTGGTAGCATACTTGCTTTTGATACAGAAGGCGGTGGGTTTCACTCCCACACTGTGTAGATGGATTGCTGATACTGTGCTGTACTTTACGGGGGGGGGGGGGGGGGTTGCTGTGATCCTGAGTGTGTCTTCTTCAGATGAGATGTCTTTGTAACTATGAACCTGTTGTCAGTTTGCCATCTGTTCCCTATTGCATTATTACCAGCTTACCATTTTTTTTAATGCAAAATAAGTAATTTATTCTTGAAGGGCAGCGGGCACGGAATTTGTAAATGAAAGGGAGATGCAACACTAAAACATATAGTTGTTTGCTAGTAGCAACCTCTTCATTAGTTACGTAATTCATTACTGTGGAATTATTCAGATGACTCACTTCTGCAGAGACTATGCATATTGACTGATTATTGGTGGACTGTAATGACAGAAGTCCAGAAGTCTGAGTGGTCTTTTATGGTTGAAATGTTCTGAAATGGGCAGTTTTATCATTACTGGTTCATACGTTTTGTTTCATTGTTTACTGGAAAAAATATTCAAAACTTCAAATTGAAAACATACTAACAAGTGGTAATGTATTATATATGCAATATAATTTAATACAGTCAAAATGGTGAATCAAAGAACACATGCATGTATGTATGCATAGTCCTAAAAATGCGTGCAAGGGGCCTATGGCTTGAAAACAGCCCAAAGGTAAACTTAATTTGCCACTGGCCAAGTACATTTTCTTTTAAATGTGGGTTTCAATGCTGTTTCAATGAATTCAAGTTTAAGGGCAGAGATGTTTACTGCCAATGCTAAATCTGTTTTTATTGTGAGACTATATTATTTTGTTTAGCAAATATTCACCAGCATTTGCTCTATAAAACCTGAAATAAAAGTTTTAAATTAAATACAAATATATGTAATTATTATAAAAGTAAAGACGAAGAGTGCGCACACTGACAGGTTTGAACAGTGTATACGGTAAATAGGGAGATAAACACAAAGTAATGGGACACTGGAATGACTACGGGGGGATCCATTACCCTGTCTAGGGCCCCAGTTAATCATGAGCCGTCTATGGTCTCCTGTGCAGTTCTCTACTGGGGCACCTTCTATACAGAGTCTGCATGTCTATACTAGGTATATGCAAGTTTTTGCAGGATGCACAGGTTTCCTACCACATCCCGGAGATGCGCAGTATATAAAGTGGTGATTGTCCAAATTGCTGTGTGTCTGTGTGCGTGCGTGTGTCAGTCTCTCCTGTGACAGGCTATTATCCTGCTCGGTATCCAAGTACTCATTGAGAGCACACGCATACTCTACTACCCTTCTTGTGGCCGTGAAATAGATTAAACCAGTCATTAGAGAAGGAATGGCTGAATGAACATTCTAGAATATTCAGTCCATTACTTTGTTGGTTTGACACTGCAATGCATTTTTGCTTAAGAATTCCCTTAAAAGAAATAGTTTTCATATTCATGGGCTTGACATTTCTGGTTATAATACAGTACTTACAAAAAGTAACGGATTATCACTGAATTCAGGTAACACATCTTACCATAAGTAGTAGCTATATCAGTTTGAATTTAAATTAAATATACCATCTTGAACACCCACTGCACCAACGGTGTCACAAAACTTGACACAGCAGAAGAAAATACTGAGCTGTGAATCTGAACTGAAACTGAAACTCACCTGTATTACATCAGCAGGCTTGTTGACATTCTCTTTGAAGCTCAACATTGTAGGGGCATGTGTGTTTACATTATAACGTCTTGTCATTTCTTCAGTTTCTTCCCGTCCCAGGTCAACATATCCAAACCTTACAAAATCCTTGTAAGCAAATGCTTCAAGCTGATAAAACAGAAACAAATAATAATGTTTTAAAACATTAAACTTCTGAACTAAAAAGGGGTACTCTAGATTCAGGTAAGATGATGATCAAATTAAATGTTTACTTAGTATATGTTTTCTTTCTTTATTTTTATCAAGAAGGCAGACTAGAACAAAGAACCCTCTGCATGTATAACCACCTAGTCCTCCTTTTCAGTGTTACTAGCCAGAACCAAGCATCTGCTAAACAGCATAACTGTTTATGCTTATCACATCCAAAATAAGGTTAGCACTGTAGTACAGGGCAAAGAACAAAAAACAAAGGAAAAAATATATCGAAATGGGGAAGAGCTGGTATTAAAATACAAAAATATTGACATAATCCTGGCTTCCATTGAACATGTAGAAACATATCCTAAACATGAACCATAAATGGCACTGAAATTACAAAAAAATGCAAGCAAACATGTCAAAGAACAACTGTTCATATATTTATGCTTGGTAGATCTTAGACTCTAGCATTAATACAGATTTTGTTTATAATGGACCGCTCAATCAACCTAATTTGCAGAAAAAAAAAACTATCTAGTCTTGCAAACTGCAGTTGCTTCTAAACCAAAACCAAACACAACTTTCATGTCACCCCCGTCTTAATTGAAATCATCCTCATACAATGTTCATCATATTGATCATGAGTTATACCCTGCCAAGGATATAACAGCCGGCCAGCTTCCAAAGCTTCAGGGCACCTTCACATGTCCACACTGTCAGGCAGCTTGAGCTGAGCTGACTAAAAGACAAGTTTGGGCATGAAGCCTTCAGAGGTTTACTGCTGCCAAAGAGTATGCTCCTCTGATGTTTTTTGAGGATCTACAGTTGGTTGTGCTTTCTTTTGCTGGGCGACTACATTCCCTCGGAAGAATAAAAACTTCCATTTTCTTAATTTTGTTAATGTTTTACAACTTTCCAATTCAGAAAAATGATTTTAAATCTAGGAGTGTTGTGTTTTAATGAACTGCCTCAAAACTGTAATGTACTTTTAAAATAAGCACTCTCTGACAGTTTTTAAAGTGGTGTAAAGTAACTGAAAACATTTCTGCCTGTGGAAAAATTAATTTTACTTTTGTGGGGCTGCTGTAGTGTCTCCAAGTGCTTTTTACTGTTCTTCTTTCAAAAAAATAAATTTTGTGGACTGGTATCATTTACCAGCAATTGCTGTGTGTCTTTCCTAGGAAAGAGGCACCATTTTCAGCTTGCCGACATTACAGACTACAGGTCCCATTGTTGGTCCTTCACTCCACCACTAAAAAAAATGTAAGCAAACAGCCTCTGCCATCACAGCAGGCTAGAAATTTGCCTCAGCCTCAGACACAGATGAGTGGCCATTTTATATCTCAGACCACTCATCTTTTACCTCGGATCCCTGTGGTGCAGAACCTACCGCTACTGGACCAGGGATTAGCCACGTCCTCTGAGGCTGTTGGAGTCCCCTAAGTGGGCAAAAGGAGAGACTCTCTTGTTGGTCCTGGAAAAGGGAACAGGGAAAGTTTGTCTGCCTGGGGAAGCCGATGCTGCTGACACAAGTAATACACAGTTGGTTCCATTTTTCCAGTCAAAATGAAGGAAACCAATCATGCATCTAACTCCTCCTCAAATTTCTTTGGATATTGTGGGAGTAGTTTACTGGATCTGGCTCAGGGTTTAATTCAGGCTACTGATCCTTCTTATAAATGTAGTTTCTGGTAAAAGAAAAAAAGGGATTTCCTCTTTTTCTGAAGAGATTCAAGATTCTGAATCGAAGCAAAAGATGCAGGGATGGATTCTCCCTGTGTGGGTTTCTCTTTCTCTGCAACTACTGCTAGAATTTGGCAGTGCTTTCAGTGGAAGAACACCAAAATTACTCAGTCCCTCAGAAAATAAGAGTTATTACTGACGGGACTTGCAGAACCTACATGCATTCCTCTTGTTCTGTCTGCATTAGAGGATGTGTGTATTACTTTCTGCAATTTTCCTGATAATCAGCCAGCTGCTCGTAACAAGGCAGATAAGACATATAAAGCTCCTCAGTCTTTTAAATGTTTATACACTCATCCCAAACCGGACTCAGCAAATATAGCATTAGTTGATCCCACTGCTGCTAAGCACTTGGATAATTCCAATCCTACTCTTTCTCATAAGAATGGGAAGATAATTAATAGGTATGGTGGAAAAAGTGCATACTTTTGAATCTCTGTTTTTCTCTTCGGCAACTGATTGTTTCAGACATAGGTTCTGTACATCATCCATCAAGGTTACAGATGGCAGTGGAAAGAATTTCCTCATTTCCATTGGGTTATTCCTCACCCTCCAGATCAGGCTGTTTTGTTTCCACCGGTTCTTCAAGCTTTCCCAAGAAGTGATAGAACCAATTCCTCCTTCCAAGATGTGAAGGGTTTTATTCAAAGATGTTCATAATGTCAAGGAAAGAAAAGCCTTGGAGACCAGTTCTGGATCTTTCTTTCCTAAACTTGCTTGTGATAGTGCCCAAATTCGAAATGTCACTTCACAACCTGTTACCTCTTCTCCCTCTTTCAAGTTTACTGGCAACACTAGACTTAAATAATGCTCATCACCACATCCCTATTCATCCAGGTGTTTCTTAAGCTTGTGTATGCCTGGATCACATTATCAGTTCTCTGCTATCCACTACACCAAGTGTGTTCACAAAGTGGCTATAGGTTATCCATATTTTTCCATATTTTGCTTATCTTTGCCGAGTCTTCTTCAACGTGTCAGGAATCTCTTGGGTGAGACATACAAGCTGGGATTCCAAGATTCCAAGAGAACACCTAAAAGTCTTTGACTCCTTGACACAGGATTGTGTTCCTGGGATGCTGACTAGACATCTCAGTTCAAATAGCTTTTCTTCCACAGAACAAAAAACAGATCTATCTAAATCCATTTCTGAGGTTTTCCACTCAGACTTCGGTCACTGCAATAAAATACCTCATGATTTCGGGTCTCATGGCATATATAATTCTCATGAGACCCCTAGCAAGACTCCACATGGAAAAGATACAGTAGTATCTGAAATCTGTTTGGTTCCAGCATCAACATCTTTTATCTTTTCAAATCCCGGTGTTAGGGTTTGTCAGATGAAAAATTATTTAGTGGAACCAGCAGGCATCCTTACATCCAGGTTTCCCCTTCTCCCTCCCTGCCCCAAAGCAGTCAGTTACCACAAACTCTTCAGACTTTTCTTGGGGAGCAGCTTTGAGAGAGATGAAAGTGCAGGGTGTGTGGGATACACAGGACAGATGCAAGTACATAGATATCAAGGAGATGCTTGGCCTAATCAAGGCACTCAACTCTCTGAGCCTTCTTTGGTCCTCAGGACCTCCTCAAGTGGTAACAAACAATACCACAATCATCAACAAGCATCAACAAAGCAAGGGGGAATCAGGCAGCACCCCCTTTACAGACAAGCCATGTTAGCTTGGGATGTAGCTTCATTGCACAATCTCACTCTACGGAAATCCCACATTCTGTCACTGCAAAATTGTGTCACAGACAAGCTAAGCAGGACCAGGGCAGACCCTCACGAATGGAAACTAAATCACTGGTCTTCCAAGATTTGATCCATCTGTGGCTGTTCCTTAGATAGACCTTTTTGACACCTCTCAATCAACTGGCAGGATCCTGTTCCAGGACTCCATGCAAAAAGGCCTGGAAGACAGATGACTTTTTTTTTTCTTCCTTAAAGAGGAATGTTAAGTACGCTTTTCACCCTTTCCACCAATATCCAGGGTACTTCTGAAAATTCAGAAGGAATCTCCCAAGATCATTGTGGTGACCCCCTTCTGGCCCGGGGAACCATGTTCTACCTTCTTTTGAAAATGACCAGGGAAAATTGCCTCAATCATCCTAGCAGATTGAATTTAATCACACAAGAACAAGAGTGTTTGATGCCAGAGTGTATCAACTTCAAATGACCACCTGGATGACAGGGACTTAATCCCTTTCAGGCACCTGTTTACTTTGGAAGTGCAGCAGGTACAAATGGAGGCAAGAAAGCCTGCCACTCGAAAATCAAATATTACCAAATGGAATTTTTTTTAGTTGGTGCCAACAACATAACAGCACCCATTCAGGGCTAGTTATTCTCTGGTTCTACAATAGTTAGGTGTTCACTAAAGCTAATGCTCACAAGGGCATTTTTAAGCCTAGCCATGTATCCCAAATCTATGACAAGTACTGATATCTTTGAAAAGTGTAAGCAGGGGCTTGGGAGATGAAACATTTACAAGCAGAAGCCTGGGAGATAAACCATTTACAGACTGCCTGGGTCCATTAGAGACACTGGTGCCAAACCAGTTCCCTCATCCAATTGTTCAAGTTACATTCAAATTGGGTTAGGGATGAACTCTGCTTCATATGGATGGGGAGCATGTTCCAGAGAAGGGGTAGTCTCTTGGATACATAATTGCCTCTCCAGCAAGTCTTATTTATATCACAAGCAAGGTTTTTAAGTCTTTAGAATGGGTAATTCTGGTGTGGTTTGTTTTGCAGGTATGCAGGAGCTCCATCAGAGTGGGGTCTGACAATGCCTGTATGCCCAGAATAGATCTCTTCTCAACAGCCTATAGGAGACAAAATACAGGGATACTGTCTTGAGGCGGTCTGCAAAGGACATGTTCCTTACACCCTTTATTCTTTTAGTGAGGAACCTCTGTGGACGTTCCAATTATTGGATATATGCCTGGTTAAGTATATACAAAAGGGGCATTGGGCTCAATGGCAGGTCTGATGAATGCCAAATACAGTGGAACAATGACTTCCTTGGACCTAGATGGTATACTTTTGTTTGCAAGTTGCACAACATAGAATAATTTCCTCACTACTGTAGACAGGTGATGGTCAAAGGCTAAGTTACTGTCTTGTGTGTCTCCAAGTCCCTGACTACTAAGCCCGTTCTTAGAAGTGCGTTGTCAATGTGATGGTTATCATGGGTGGATGACTTCCTGAAGGATATTATGCATTTCTTGGCATTTGCTTTTAGTCCATGGCTCTGGCACCAGTTGTTTGTCTGAGTCAGCCCTACCTGGAGAAAATTTGTGTTGGTGTGAGATTCAATGACCGCTCCAAATTTGAAATCATCTGCAAATTTGGTCAGCTAGAGGCCACTGATGTTGGCCTTGACTTCAGAGAAGTAAATCCCAACTAGGACCGATCCCTGAGAGACTCAACTTGTGACTGGTCTTTCTGTAGAGGTGGACTCCCCAATTCTAACTTTGTAGGTCCTGTTTATAAGCCAGGCGGCAATCCACCAGGATATACAAGGGTTTGTACCTAAAGTCTTAAGTTTGTCAACAATGCCTGACTTGAGGATTGTGTCAAATGCCTTGGCCAGGTCAAGGTAAGCAGTGTGAACCATTTTGCTCTCATCCATTGGTTTGGTGACCTTCTCAAAGAAGTCCACCAGTTTCAATAGGCATGAACTGCCCTTGATGAAACCAAACTAGGTTGGGTCCAGTGTCTGGAAGTTTCCTGTCACTACTGATCTTCTCCATGATAATTCTTCCCATGACTTTTCATTTGAGACTAGTGAGACTTATGGGTCCGTAGTTTCCAGGGTCTGTAGATGGCCCACCTTTATGCAGAAGGATGACTGCTACTGTTCTCCATTCATGAGGCATGAAGCCTGTTTGGAGGCTACAGTTAAATAGCAAGTACAGGGGGGGCTGACAGATCATGTTTCATGCTATCTAGAAGCCATCCTAGGATATTGCCTGGGCCCAATAATGCAGTGTTCCTGGCATTAGAGAGAGCATTAAGGACCTGTTCCATAGTGACAGCAGGGAGAGGGGGTGTTATGTTTGATGATGTTGGGAAGGCTGATGGGGAGACGGGGTAAATTTGTCAGTAAAGGTGACTCCATTTACAATGAGTTCTGTACACAATTGTGAATTGCCTTTGAGGTTACATACATAGCTAAAGAATGTCTTGTGGTTGTCCTTGGCCTGGGAGGCCAAATTTACCTCAAATTTGGCTTTGGTAGACGATTTAAACAAGCTAGAGACCTGCTACAACAAAATCGCCAAATTCACCACAGGGGCATCCTACCATATTCACCACTGTCTCTCACTTGCTGAACTGGGCTGGCTTGAACTCCCTCACCTCCTTCAGTGGTATCAACTCTCACTCACCCACAAACTAGTAAACCATCCTCTAAATGTCCCATCCCTCCAGAATCTACTCCAACCCTATTGCACCACCAGACCACTAAGATCCAGCAACAAAAATCACTTGAAGATCACTAAAGCCAATAGCTCTGCTGGTGAAGCACTATTCTCTTGCACCATAGCCAAATTATGGAACTCCCTTCCACCCACAATTACCTCCATACCATCATGCACCCACTTCAAAACTTTACTAAAAGCACACCTAAAAACATGCTGGCTATGCCCTTGCAACTCCCACTCTAATATCACCCAACCCATCCAACCACTACCTTTCTTTCCACTCCAGTAACTACCTTGATTATAGCAAGCTCAGATGCTCATAAGCCTAGTACTTATTATACAGCAGGAACTTCTCATTGTAACATTTGTTAATGTCTGTTATGTACTTCACAGATAAAGATTCTAGTTGTCTACTGATGTACTATGTTCTTCATCTGTAAATATGTTGTAAGTAATTGCTATGTTAAATTGTTAATCACTATGTAATCCAATGCAACTACTGTCTGTTTATTTAAACTGTGGAGCTTTTCTCCCCGGGCCTCCGCTGAAAATGGACCTACGTCCAGTTGGACACTCCCAGTCAACAAATGTAAATAAAATAAATAAATAAATAAATTTGTCCTCTGAGTTGTTTGTTTAGTTTGATGAGTGCTTTTATCCTGCTGGGTGCTGCATCTCCTAACTTTTGTCATAATTTTCTTCTTTCTGTTATACACCCTACTGATGTGATTCTACCTGGGTGGCTTGTTTTTTGAGTTAGTTCTGTACTTCTTCCTGGTGGGTACAACTGCCTCTGTACAGCTATTAACATGTGTGGATAGGGTTTCTTTGAACAATTCTGCATAGGCAACAGTGTTCTCAGGGTTTATGGGGGCTTGAAATTTTGCCATGTTATCACTTGATAGCAGGAACTTAGCCTTAGAATAGTTCCTGAATATTCCAGGGTTAGGTGGGGTTCCAGGATTTATTTTTATTTCAAAGGAGACCATTTTGTGGTCTGGCCTTACCAAAGAAGACATTACAATAGGGGGTGTGCAGCATTCTCCCATATTAGTGAGGACCATGTCTAGTATGGTTGCAGCCCTTGTTGGTGTACTGACAAGCTGGTCCAAGGAGCTTGTGTTTACAAAATCCAGGAATCTCTGTGCCTGTAAGTTTGGTGTCATATACGATTCCCAGTTAATAATGGGGTAATTAAAGTCACCCATGAATATGGTTATTGGGTTGGATGGCGAGTGTTTCCAGTAAGTTTAAATACATGTTATAGGTTTTCCTGGGTCATACAGAGAGACCTACAGCTTGCAAGGAAGTGATATAGGATTTTTCCTATGGTGATTTGAACGTGGAGAAGCTCAAGTGCATTGCCCTGTTTGACCAGCCTTGAGGTATATTTATTTCTGATGTAAACAGAGACACCTCCACCTTTAGTCCCTGTCTGTGTAGCGTTTAGTAGCTGGTCTAAATGTGTGGAAGGCATTATAACCTTGCACTGTTGGTGTGCTCTCCATGGCTTTAATCCATGTCTCAGTGACTGCACAGACACCAGCATTCTCTAGGGTGAACACAGTTTCTAGGGAGTGGAGTTTTTTTGTTTAAACTCCTAGCACTGAGCAGTAAACTTTTAGAATATACTGGTTTTGATTTGCTATATCGGAAGTATTTTCACTTTGGCACTGCCTAAAAAAGGCACTATAAGGGAGGACAATGTTTTAGCTAATGTTCAAAAGCCTAGAGGGGTTAAATGCAGACCATCCCTGGCAAAGCAGCATGGTCTAGTAATGCCAAACTGGAACACCAATCGTACTCCAACACCAAGAAGGCAAACACGAAAACTCCACACTGCACTTTATTGTAATCAAAATAACCAGCAGTTAAGTGCTTTCATCCCCAATGGGACTTCATCAGAACTACTGAAACAATAAAAAAGCACAATTAAATACTGTTTGATTACACAAGTGTTTCCTGGTTTAAATGAAGCATGCTCTGTTGTTCCTGTTTTGAAACTTAGAAGTTTGGATTATTAAAGTGGTGCAGCAAGTTTAATCATCATCTTCTTTCGGCTGTTCCTGTTAGGGGTCGCCACAGTGGATCATCTGTTTCAATTTCTTCCTGTCCTCTGCATCATGCTTTTTCACACCAACCGCCTGCATGTCCTCTCTCACCACATCCATAAACCTCATCTTAGGCCTTCCTCTTTTCCTCTTACCTGGCAGCTCCATCCTTAGCATCCTTTTCCCAATATACCCAGCATCCCTCCTCAGCACATGTCCAAACCAACGCAATCTCACCTCTCTTGCTTTGTCTCCAAACTGTCCAACCTGAGCTGACCCCCTAATATACTGATTCCTAATCCTGTCCATCCTAGTCACACCCAGTGCAAATCTTAACATCTTTAACTCTGCCACATCCAGCTCTGACTCCTGCCTTTTCTACAATGCTACCGTCTCCAACCCATATAACATAGCTGGTCTCACTACCCTCTTGCAGACATTCCTTTTCACTCTTACTGGTACTAGTCTGTCACAAATCACTCCTGACACTCCTCTCCACCCACTCCACCCTGCCTGTACTCTTTTCTTCACCTCTCTTCCACACTCATCATTACTCTGAACTATTGATCCCAAGTACTTAAACTCATCCACCTTTACCAACTCTACTCCCTGCATCCTCACCATTCCTCTACCCTCCCTCTCATTTACACACATATATTCTGTTTTAGCCCTGATGACCTTCATTCCTCTCCTCTCTAAAGCATATCTCCACCTCTCCAGGGTCTCCTCAACCTGGTCCCTACTCTCATTACATATCACAATGTCATCTGCAAACATCATAGTCCACGGTGCCTCCTGTCTAATCTCATCTGTCAACCTGTCCATCACCACTGCAAATAAGAAAGGACTCAGAGCTGATCCTTGATGTAATCCCACCTCCACCTTAAACGTATCTGTCACTCCCCACCGCAGTCCTCACCAATGTCACACTACCCTTGTACATATCCTGTACCACTCTTACATACTTCTCTGCCACTCCAGACTTCCTCATACAATACCCCAACTCCTCTCTAGGCACCCTGTCATATGCCTTTGCTAAGTCCACAAAGACACAATGCAACTCCTTCTGACTTTCTCTGTATTTCTCCAACAACACTCTCAGAGCAAATATTGCATCTGTAGTACTCTTTCCTGGCATGAAACCATACTGTTGATCACTAATCATCACCTCCCTTCTTAACCTAGCTTCCACTACTCTTTCCCATAACTTCAAGCTGTGACCAATTTTATCCCTCTGTAGTTACTGCAGCTCTGCACATCACCCTTATTCTTAAAGATAGGTACCAAAACACTTTTTCTCCATTCCTCAGGCATCCTCTGACTTTCCAAAATTTCATTAAATAATCTGGTTAAAAATCTGGTGCAGCAAGTTTAATAACATTATTTGTATGTTGCTTTTAACATTTGAATGTTTTAGGAGTACAATACCTATTACTTTAAGAAGTTAATTAGTTGATTTGTCAGGTGATTTTATTAGAGTATTTAAGTGTGCTGTTTTACTGTTTCAGTAGTTCTGATTAAGTCCCATTGGGGATGAAAGTGCTTAACTACTGGTTATTTGAACTACAATAAAGTGCAGAAGGAAGCATGGTCTGCTGACCATCTCATTCCATGCTGACAACTATTGCACCCTTTTAGAATGACACCAGAAACTAAGCCAATTATTAAAGTCACTCTTCTTTTGTACATAGTGTGGCATCATCCTGGCATCATCCTGGCATCATCCTTGAAAAAGGAAAAATGGTGCTTAATGCTACAGAGAGTTTCACGATGTCTCTCTTCATATAGTCTACAGAAGTTAGTCTCAGGTCATTTGCACCCACATGGACTATGACCGAGTCATACTGGTACTTGTGGTCCAGTGACCTGAGTGTGTGCATAATGCGCCGGATCCTGGTCCCAATAAGCAAGTGACCGTGACTTTCTCCTTACTCAGCCTAGTGAGAGGGACATCAGGGTGTCTCCAATGACTAGCATGTTGGATTGTGTGGTGGCTTGCCTTATGGGCTTAGAAGAAGAAGCTCCATGATATGTGGCTGTATGTGTTGATGTGGGTGTTGATTTGAAAGAGTGCATTCCGGGTTGCTGAAGGTGTTTATGTGTAATTCATCTAGGAGGTCTTTGGGGTTTAGGAAGGTTACATTTAAGTGCCTCAGCATATGTGGGGTCTATGTGTCTGCTTTGAATTATGTGTTATGGGTGCAGTGTGTGTACTACTGACAACCTTATTGACATTATGAGTGCTTTTATGTGCGAGCTTTGCCTCCAGTGACACTGTGAAAATACATTTCTTACATACCATATCAGTTTGAGAATTAACTGACTGTCAGTAAACATGTGGCAATTTCGACATTGCCTTAGGATGCCCATATCCAACAAGCTGGCAATGGAGATACTGGGAAAGTTCATATCCATAGCAATAGACCCTTTTTTATTGATTAGACAGCTGGAGTGAGAATATAAAGTAATGCCAGAAGCATCTGGTTTGCAACGCTGGGGGCAGTGCTTGTTACTGCAAACTAATTGTCCTGTGTGCAACTAGGTACTGGTGAAATTTCAATAGTGCTTTTACAAGAAAGATGCCAACTCAAGGTGTCTGTAGTTATATACAGGGGACTACAAAACACTTGAAGAGAAACTAACAAGTACAGCCTGATGATTTACGGATAAAGTATTTGAGCAGATATTCTCAAGTTAGGAGCAAATCAAGCAGAACATACTGAAAAGAAAGAATTAGCTTGTCAATGATGAAAAAAAGAGGGAGTCACCTGAATGGTACTGCCTGACTACTCCTAGTGCTGGTCTTACCACAGCTTCAGTCTGCTGGGATACAATGCTCCTTTGCTTCTTCTCTTACCAGAAGCAAAACAGTTGCACCAATCCCAAGATAAGAAGCAGGCCACAGCCTGTTTGGTGATCCACAGTCTTGTTCCACATGGTGTAAGGGTCTGTAGGGTTACTGTAGCCTTTTCCTGGTACATGCCTTCAATAGCAACCAGACCAATCAAGAAGGTCAAGCACAGACACTCACTTTCCAAACAGAGAGAGTCAGGAATCTATGCACTCTGCGCCTTCTCTCACCAGGAGCAAAATATAAGCAGAATTCCAAACTGGCACTTACAAAGTTATTAAGCTTTCCTGTGATCAGGAGTCTCCAGGAAATACTGTTCCTGTGTATCTTCTCTCACCAGGAGAAAACAGAAGCCGTAATCCCAAGATGTATACTGAGAAGCAGAATGTAGGCTTACCAGTAATTGGTGGTCTTGAAGTAAATGTTGCAGATTTTAAAGGTAAGATGTAAATATGGGTCACCCCTTAGGCTTTCAAATATTGGCCAAGGCTCTTGCCACCCCCATAGTGCCTTTTTTAGGCAAGGCTCAAAAGACAAACCCACCGCCGTAAAAAGCACAAGTAACAAAAAGCTGAGGGTAATGCTACTCAATGCCAGAAGTCTAAACCTCAAAATGCACGCACTCGAAGCACTCATCAGTATGGAGAAAGTCGATATATGTGCAGTAACAGAAACCTGGTTTAAGGCTCCAGAGAGCAGCCCAGCACTACCAGGCTCCAACTCATACCATACACTTCGGCCACAAAACCCAAACCGAAATACAGAAGGCGGGGGGGGGCGTACTCATATTCATCAAGGATACCCACACCTCCAGGTTAGTGGCACAGCACGATGCTTCAGAGATCATCCACATGTAATTAACAATGTGTAAAAAGTACAGTATGCAACTGCAGGGTTGTCCTGCCTCACAGATATCCCCAGCTAAGGATAACAGGGATTTGAAATTGTCTAAGCTGATAAGACTTCCTCTGTCTAGGATTGGGAAAAACCCTAGATAAGTTATTGCCATTAAGGCCTGTAATTCGTACTGGTGGAAATTGCCTTAACAAAGGCTGAATCTCTTCCATGGCCTTTCTGGTGGATGGTGCCATTGTGGGTACCAGTGTTGTCTTCAGTTGAATGACTATTTTCCAGGATGATATGTCCTTGAGCAGAACTTTTGTAAGTGATGATTGAGGTGGGAGAAGATGTCTGGATGTAGCCTCTACATTGTCTTTGCCTGGAACAAACTGGGATTGTAACTGTATGTCAGTCTGCAAAGTTTATGTACCACATCACAGTGGTGTTGTCTGTCCAGGTGGCCTTGTTGGTTGATATGCAGATGTGGGTCATGGTCTGTGTTATCTGAGGTTTATTGAACAACATACCTGTGTTTGACGGATGGCTGAAGTCTTGAAGTGTATGACATAATTCAAGTTTTTGTCAAGGTTAGTTTGTTATGGCAATGCTGAGAATTGATAATTCTCTGGCCCTGCAATCAGCCATTGCTGTAGAGTCAGCATTTTGAACTTTGATTGAGTTTCTTTTCTTGGAACAAGGAACAGTCTTTAATAAAACCCTCATGCCTTGTTTTCTTGGCAATGTATGAAAATGAAACCTGCAACCACCATTTGTCTTTTGTCAATTTGTGCCAGTTTTTGAAAACAAAGATAACTGAGATTGTCCCTGCAGGGCAGGAGAAACCATCTGGTAAGGTTCTTTTAACCATGCATGCCTGTCCCTCACTGTAGAAAGTGATTGCTAACCTGCTGACAAAGAGCCAATCTTTTCTGTAAATCATCTAACAGAAATCCTGATATTGAAACATGTGAAAGAGACAATTGAGAGCTCTCGAGTGGAGGTATAAACCTTCTTCCCCAAAGAAATGAGAATGGCTTTCTGGGACCTATAGTATCTGAGCAGGAGGAAGAGTATCAGGGGTAACACTGGAGTCAGAACATCAAGCACAGGAGGTGGTCTGTGTTGGGGCTTTTTAGAAGGAATTAAAATGCTCCCTCATGGAACTTCCCCAGAGTCCTCTGCATCTGAATCCTCATAGGTCTGGAAGGGCTCTTCCTGTTCATCTGAAGGAAGAGGGTCAGAGGGTTCAACCTGGGCCTCTTATCAGGAGGAGGCTGGGATCCTCTCGATGGGCCTGGGAACCTCTGATCAGGACATGATTTGAGTTTCAGGAGTAGGCTGTGGTAAGGTTTTAGCAGTAAGATGCTTGGTCTTGCTGGCTGCCTTGCTTGCGTGCAGGCCTTGATAGACATGAGGCAAGGGAGGTTACCACAAGACAAACAATTATTTACTTTTTCAGTAATTTCAGAAAATACAGGAGCTGACCGACCGCGGACCCAGACTTTGGAATCTAGGCAGGACAACCCAGGACAACAACCCATATGTTATGACTGCAGTTGCATTCTTGAAGGACATCTGCAATTTAAATTGTAGTTCGCTACAGATCACCCACCAGGTCCCAGGACCCCCATTCTACCTTTCTGGAAACACTGGGAAATGTAAAGGTCCTGCCAAACAACCTAATACTGAGTGATTTCAATTACCCAGACATTAACTGGGAGAACTACTCAAGTACTAATTCCCTTGCCCAACACTTCCTAGAATTTCTAAACTCAAACGCCCTGGTTCAACTGGTCAACACTCCCACCAGAGGTGACAACATATTGGACCTGGTCATCACCAACATGGGTGACCGGTGTTCCACAACAGTGGTCAATCCCTCGCTGGTTAGATCTGACCATAAACAAATCACTTTGGATATCCACATTCCACCCCCACCAACCGGACAAGGAAACCAGCGTGAAAAACTTTTCAAAAGCAAACTTCACATTACTTAAGACAGAGGTGGAAAGTTTCAAAGCCCCCATGCTGAAGGATAACGCTGTCCAAGCTGCAACATCCTTTACTAATGCATTCTATGGTCACCTACAAGAATGCATGGATTGTACCATGCCAAGCAAAACCAAGACTCACTCCTCCAAGAAAAGGAAACCAGTCCGGTGGACTCCTGCCATAAACAAGTTATACAATAGAAGGAAGAAACTAGTACAGAAAAGAGCAAAATCCCAAAAAGGGAAGACATCCCTGATCAGTATCAGCAAGAAACTACGATCTCTCATAAAATCATCCAAGGCAAGCTTTGAAAAAAAAAATTGCCAAGGACTCCAAAGATAACCACAAGGCATTCTTTAGCTATGTCAAGAATCTAAGTGGCAATGCTCAGATCTGCTCAGAGTTAATGTAGAATGGCACAAAATACATTGAACTGACCGATATCGCCAACATCCTGGCAAACTAGTTCAGTGCAAATTTCACCCCCCTCTCACTCTCAAAAGGGCCCATAACCATACCAGAAGAATGTAGAGTCCCTGAAATCACAGACACCCAGGTTAAAACAGCCCTCTCCAAAGCCAAAAACACAGCAACAATGGGACCGGATGGTGTCTCAGGCTGCATCCTATATGAGCTCAAAGACTAACTAAGCCCTCACCTAAACGCACTGTTCAAACTCAGCCTCTCCACAGGCTACATACCCATAGAGTGGTGCACAGCAATGATTATTCCGCTCCGCAAAGGTGGAGCCACAACAGACCCTGTGAACTATCGCCCTATAAGCCTGACTAGCTTGGTCTGCAAGGCTATGGAACTCATTAACAGAGACATTGGGAACCTCCAAACACTGGACCCTACCAAGTTCGGCTTTAAGGGCAGATCATGCCTCCTAAACCTGGTGGACTTCTTTTGAGACAGTTACCAAGGCTATAGAGGAGGGAAAGGTGATACACACAGCCTACCTAGACTTCGCTAAGGCCTTTGAAACCATTCCCCATTCTGGTATTATAGACAAGCTCACCAGCCTGAACATAAACCCCTACATTACAAGATGGGTTGCCAACTGGCTCACGGACAGAACACACATGGTGAGAGTTGCGGGAGCTAGGTCAGACTCTAAACCGGTTACAAGTGGTATTCCCCAGGGCTCAGCCCTAGGACCCCTCCTGTTCGGCATATACTTCTCAGAGGTCCAGGCAAGCTCAGGAGGACCATAGCTGACCAAGTTCGCAGACAACTGCAAACTAGGGGCTAAAATTGACTTTCCATCTGACACAGACATCCTCCAAAAGGGTCTCACTGAGACGGATACCTGGGGTCAAAATCATGGCCTCAAGCTAAATGCCAAAAAGTGCATAGTCATCCCCTTTGGAAAAAACAAAGTATCCACAAACTACCACACAGGCAGTAGTCCCCTAAATAAGGAAGACGTAATAAGGGATCTGGGGACCCAAGTAGATAGTAATCTCACCTTTGATAATCACATTGCCAAAGTGGTTAGAAAATCCTTCTATGTGGCCCACCTAATCACAAAAGGGTTCGCATCCAGATCAAAAGAGGTCATTGTGCCCCTCTACTCATCACTCATCAGATCCATCATAGAGTACAATGCCCCAATTGGGATGTACCTTACAAAACACCTGCAACAGCTGGAAAGACCACAGAAGTACCTCACCAAGAGGATCACTGGCCTCAAACAGATGCCCTATGCAGCTTGACTGAAGAAACTCCAGCTGTACACGGTTGCATATCGCCTACTCAGAGGTGATCTCTGTCTGACATACAAGGCCATGTCTAACCCAGAACTGATGGACATGCTCCACCTAAAGAAAACCTTATCCCCTCGAGCCACACGCTCTAGGGATCTAAACCTCACCACAACAATAAATAGGATGTGCTGGAGGGATAGATTCCTGTCACAGAGACTTCCCATGCTTTGGAACAAGATTCCAATCTACATTAGGCAGAGCTCCTCGCTAACACTCTTCAAAAGAAACCTTGACGAGTGGATGGAAAACAGAAAGTTTACCCTGGGGATCACTTCAGTGGCTCTGCTGGACAGAGGCACAGGGAAATAATCTAAGGGGGCGGCGAAAGCCAACACATTCTGGCTAGGCTTATAAATGCCTTCGGGCAGATAGCCTAGTACCTACCTATGAACCTAAGAGCTGCAGTGTGCACTAAGCAGTTAGATATGAAAGAGGGGCTAACTTAAACTGGAGAGCCACTGATTTTAAAAGAGCAAGATAGATTGGAAGGGGTGGGTACTTTGTATTCTGGTTCTATGGAATACAGTAGGAAGGCAAATAAATTGAAATAGCTGAAGGGGAGTGATTTAAAAAAAAATGATGTGCGAGTCACTATCCTATTATCTTTCTTATTTCTCTCTTAAGGTTCATTTATCGGCCATTTCATCATGCCTGCCTATGGATCCTCCTCCTTTCAATGCAATCTCATATCAAAATGTTTTTGAAAGGAATTTCATTAAGAGGCTTCCAAGAAAACCAATGGCCCCTCATAGGGATCTTAATTTTGCATTTGAGAAGCTAACACTTACTCCATCTGAACCAGCTTATCTGGCTCACTTGAGGTTCTTAACATGGAAAACAGTTTTACTGATTTCTCTGACCTCTGCAAGAGGGGTATCCGAGCTGCAAGCTCTTATGGCAAGTCAACCCTATCTCATCTTCCATAGGGGCAGGGTTTCTTTGAGAACTAATCAATCACTCTTTTATGCCTAAAGTGGTATCAGAGTTTAAGACAAACTATTCATCTTCCCGTTTTTGTTTCTGAACCTAAAAATGAGGGACAAAGAATATTCCATACCTTGGATGTCCACAGACAACTCAGGTACTATCTTGACAGAACTAAATCTTTCACATCTTCAGATCAAATGTTCATTTCTTGTGAAGGGAAGAAAAATGGACAACCTGTGTCAAAACAGACCATTTCCAAATGATTGTCTTAAGGCTATTATTTTTTGTTATACTCACTATAACAAAACTATTGCAGGCAGGGTCAAGGCCCACTCTACCAGGGCCTTGGCATCAAATATGGCTTTCTGGAAAGGGTTGGACTCGAAGTATGCTAAAAGCTGCTACTTGGTCCTATGTACATACTTTTACAAAGCACAAACTGTGGAAGTAGCGAGGAAATGTTTGGTGTCCTAGGCTTTGAGGAAGACATGGTAAATTCCCATTGACTAAAAAAAGGAAGGGAATCAGCCATCAGAATCACCGACTGTGTCTCAAAGGACACCATACCAAACTTGTTAATCAAAATAAGACAGGAGTATGGCCTTGCCTCAGCATAGTGTCTAGGGCTTTTAATTCAAGATAATGGACATTTCCCGGTAAGGGCAACAAGAAGTTGGCTTACACACACACTTCAGTACCTGATAAGAGACAGACAGAAAGATGAGGAATCCTCTTCAATAATATTCACAGACAATTTATTTACATGTGGAAACATTCTAGAAATAACCTCAACAAAAGAAGAGATTACAGGCTGTTCAGGCAGCCTGTACTTCCACTTAGAATCACAAACCTTAGAAGGTACTTAGATGTTTTAAATTAGGCCAAACATTTGAAAGCTTCCAAACCAAAATTGCAGGTGTCAAAGAGTTTAAAGGCTTTGACATCAAGGAAGATGGACCAGGTCTGGTTGTATCAAACTTCACAGAAAAGGACTTCTTACACAGAGTTAGTTTTAATCGATTCTGCCAATGTCGATCTGTCAACATAAAAAACTGACTACACTTCGAGGCATAGTCTTTCAGTCCTGGGGAGAAATCTTCCTCTTCCTCCAGAGACATTTATGAAACTTTCTTGGCATCTTTCAGCTTTCTTTCTTTTTTATTTTTTTTCCTAGTAAGAAAAAAAAATTAAAGATGAGTGGTAAAAATCCAAAATATTGACAGACAGGTACAGATATAACGAACCAAATGTTATTAAATATAGCATGTACTCACAAAAAATGAATAATAAAAATAAATTAATACAACAGCCTGGAGTACTTTGGAGTTTCCCAAAGCGTAATCACAATGAGTAAAGAAAAGTCTAACAAAAACAAGGCAAAATGTTTCAAAGAAGGACCATTCAACATGATCAAAGACAAAAAAATAACATCTATAAACAAGAGTTCTTTTGGAGTTTGTCAGAGCAATGCAATGAAGATCTGGAAATGTAAAGTACCATGTTACATAATCAGAAAGGGGAAACATATTTAGCACCCAGAAACACCAGTGATTGTTGAGTGGTCCTAATGCCTGTGGCCTTAGTCTTATGAGTTACTGAGCATGGGTATTATCTTTTTAGGTTTGTGCTTCTGTTTGGGATCCCTACAAGCAGTTGATAGTGATCTATTGGCCAACAGATCATGGACTTAAGCTTATAAACCAGTGAAACTCTTCAAAAGGAGAATGCGGAACTTGCCCTCTCTGCTAGGCCCTAGGCTCATTCAGGAGTTTTGCTGAGTCATGATTTGATACATTTTCTTTGATGTATAACAGGTTGAAGTGCTATATGAATTTTTTCCATACACCATTTTCTGCATTTTATATATAATTTGTCATTCGTTGGTTTGAGAACTCATTTGGCCAACAAGTTTCTATGGTGGCAAAAATGAGCAACAGCACAAGTGTGTGACAACACATTTGTGAGAATTCACATTTGGTTTTACATAGTGCAGATATGAAGGAATGTGCGGGAAAATTGTTTAGCTAAAGAGGTGGTGAATGTGAAATGTGCAAGACTGTTATAGCAGGTTGTATGCATGTGCAAGTGTTTGCATGTCAGAGTAAGAGAGGTAGGGTAAGGGAACAGATTTAATGGTGTGCCTAGGTGGTGTTGAGTGTTCCATGTACTTTTGTCTTGGTTAATGCTATTGTTAGGGGAAAAGATTTTTAATAATGTAGTGTGCAGAGTCAGGACAAGACTAAGGTGGTATGTGTGTGTGTGTGTGGTGGGGGGGCACCTTACTCAGATGTATTAACCCAAACTTTAAACCTGGCCCTACCACCTACACATTATGTTACTAAAAGACATTTCCCTAACAGTACCACTAGTCAGACAATGCTTGATCTGGGTTTTGTAACTGGGGTTTACTGAAATTGTGACAGATATTGCTTGCTTATTTTCTGCATCATACATTTACGTTGTTTTTCAGTTTTTGTCACTCATTTGCACTGCCGATCAACAAACACACACATATACAGAAAATACACACAAACACATATATGTACATATAGACAGCCATGCAGACAAATACATACACAGATAGAGATGTTGTGTCAAAATTCAAAGTGATTAGGAAGAGTCCCATCATCTTTTATACAGACTAATATAACAATCACTAATGAGATGAGAGTGAGGATATTATCACAAACTTGTGCATTTGCATTTGTCAGCAGATGTGTAACAGGACCACAGTGTTGCTAGTCCAAATTACTGTAAAACAGAGCAATGGTGCAGGGCATAAATTGTCAAGAGTGACAAACCTAACATTTATTAATCCACATTAAAGATCTCAGGCCTCCCATCCACATAAGAAAATAAGTTTGAGACTTCCCATGCAGAGGGAAACAAAAAAAAATGATGCACTGTACAGAAGACCCAAAACCCTCCGCCAAAACATGTACATCAAAAATAATCAAGATGTGGATTTGTACATTGTAATTTACTGATTTACAAATACAGTGACTATCATCCTTCTTCATTTAACATAATCCTACATAATATTAACAATGAAAAGTTAATGTTTTAAGTACCCCACATTTTCAGACTTGATTGGACCTCCCCTGAGGCAAGTGCAGGCCTCCCCAAACAGGCACTACTCATGATACAAGTTAAGATGATGCAGAAAAACAAGTGATGTTGATTTGTATTACGCATTGTGAAAGTGGGGTAGCAAGAAGGATCCCAAAGTGTTTGGACAAGGATACACTGTGCAAGGAATGAAAATAATAAAAGCTAAAATTATCCAAGTATTAAAACAAGCACTTTGGAACATAAACACTTGCAGAGAGCAGGAAGAGTGTATGAACTAAACATTGCTGTCGGGTCTTTTACAGAAAGAATGATATTAATGCACTATAAAGAAAGACTTGCAAAGCCATGCGTGCATTAGACACATGCATGATTCTGACATAATGCAGTGGCTGGCAGGCAGAAAAAGATAGGTGACATTACGTATAAAGGACAAATGGTAATGAAACAAACATTAGTTGTTGCTGGAATGAAGCGTGACAACTGAGAAAGGTATAAAAAGCATGGAGACAAACTATTACAAACTGTGAAAGTCTTTGTATGCAGACAGTCTGTTACTATATTTGAGCAATCCAGAGAATGACTCACCCCCTTTTGTTTTCACTGTCGGAAAGGTTTATGAAAATGGTGGGGTATAGGGTAAATCTAATGTATGTTAAAATAAACTATGTCTCCTCCTGTAAGTTTGCGAAAGGTATTCATTTATGGAGCAAGATGACAAAATGTGCTACCTTGGTTTGCAACTGTACTCTTCTCTAAGTGCATCCTTGGTGGCCACCTTTGAGGCTATAAATGTGAAGCCCAAATCATACTAGCAGAGATGGAAATTTCTTTATTTGGATATGCCTCAGAGTCTATGCTGTTATATATTTTGCTACTGATTTTATATGTTGCCTAAGGTTCCCCACTCTTGCTCTTTCCTCCGGTATGAACAAGGATGAACTCTTGTCTTAGATATTTTATGGGGGTTGGGGGGAAAATTCAGATTGAACTGAGAACATCTTACACTCCCACTTACTAGGGGTAGCCCGGGTCTTCCTGACCTAGAACTTTATGCACTGGCAAGCAGAACAAAGGTGACTGGGGAGCTAATCAATCCAAACAAGTACACTATTTGAATGAATGTAGCTAAGTAAATATGAGGGGGGGCATTAAATTGTATTTGTTACTTTACAGAAATAGAACAGATCTGAGGGACCATCCAATGATAATATTCTCTTCATGTTCTGAGTTTGATTTCGTCGGATATTTCTCCTGACTCAGGGGATCTGTTACTCATTCCAATCTTAGGTGCATTGTATCATGTGAATTGTGGAAATATCCACGGGTTTTAGGACACGCCATAATCTGTTATAGAGGGAAACTTCTGGAGAATGACTGCATTATGCCTTCAGAACAGTTTTACAGACAGTTTTCTTTCCCAAATCGATAAAGTAGGAATATGCAGGAAGCATGTTGAAAGAGAATAATACTAGGCTAAAGTCCCCCCCAACACCCGACCTAATTTAGTGGATTGAATACTTGATGTAAAAAACCCACCAAACTCAGCAGCTAGCCTTATTAGTCAGATATACTAGGTATGGCCACTGCCCCGTGGAGAATTTAGTAAACATGTATAGCCTGCCCTGGAGCAGATGTTTAAATAAAGAATTGGATATGGAGACCTGGACACAGAATTTGCTTATTCCTAGATACATATGTTTCCCAAGCTTGTGAATTTTGCTTTTTTTTGGTAGGTAGTGCCAATTTAAACATTTTTGCACACCAGAAAGATTGCATAGAATATTTCCTGCTGTGGACCCTTCAGACAATAATGACACAAGAACCAATATTGTGAAAGTTTCATACAGTATGAATATTTACCCCCCTCCTTTTTTTCCTCATTTTTACTGTGAAATATTCTTATGTCACTGGAAATTTTTATGAGCTGTAAGCTGTAAATAGTGATGTTGCTCGTGTTTTCAATAAAATAGTCGATTTTCAAAAAAGGCATTAAATAGTTTACTTAATCTATATGGTCTGTTGATTTTGTGCACCTAACTGCCTTCTGCTGCTGCTTATTCTATACCCCCACTTCCTACATCCATGCAATGCTGTCTGTCTCTACCTCTGCAGTGTAGGGGTTCACATTTGCCCCACCTAATACGCTCCCCCAGTGAAATTCTACTTCCTAACACCTAAACTGACTTGGGAGTAATTTATTTGATGCTTGTGTTCATTCCTTAGTCACTATCATTCCACTAAGAGATGCATTACTGTGTATTTATTTACTTGTGATTATTTTTATGGATTCAGATGAAGTCATCTTGCTTGCTTCCACCCTTTACACGTGCACAATTATGTCTTTCAGACTTTTTTCTGAGTCCTTGCCTTACAGCCCTCATATTATTGTTCCCCAGTACCTTTTCATTTACATTAATATGAACTTTGAGAAATGCATACAATACACTACATGTAATTTCACCAATGAAGTACAGCAGAAAACACATTCCATTCTAGCCAGTTCTGTGATGTAGAAGCAAAAAGCCCTTATTACAATGCAGCCAACAAGAGTTCGTTTAGTGGCTCAGGTACTTACAAGAGCAGGCCAGGAAAGATAAGGGTGAGTGGCTACTGCTGGCACACCCATGGGAGTGGCATAGCTCTGGCATATCACATGGGTGACACCTAGTGGAAGCACTAGGTGTTAATCTAGGGAAGGTCTTGAGCTGGCTGAACCTGCACTGCCATTAGTGCAGTTGCAATATGCAGTAGATAGGAAACTGGCATGTAGAGGCATGGTACCACTTGGGAAGCATACTGTGAGATTGGGGGTTCTCCCAATGGGGGAGGATAGACATCCACCCAGGACCAACAAAGCTGGCCACCCCCCCCCCAACCCCTGGTCAGGAGCAGCAAAGCTGGCCACCCCCCACCACGACTCTCCAAAGAACAGAGGACTAATAGAGATTCATGTGCAGTAGTAAATGGGCTGTAGGGCTCTCTCCTAGCCAGGGACTACCTGGCTGCCATTCCACCAGAACTAAGCCAAATGTGTGAAGGGAGAGCCACTTGGCATGGTTCTGGAGAAATGCAAAGAAAAAAAAACAGAAATGTTACACTGGTCCACAAGCAAAAAGCACAAAGGCAATGAACAGAGAGAATGCATTCGAAGCATCCTGCACTTTCGAGCAAATATGAGCAGACATCTTTCATCCTACACTATCAGTCTTTGCAAGCTATTCCAACACTGTGCCACCTGTTTACCTATCTTGGTATTCACAAAATCAAAAAAAGGTATAGTTGCATGATGAACTCATCCTAATAAGATTTTTGAGTACAGGGATCACTGCTACAGTGTGATTCATCATAGATGGGAATTACCCAAAGGCAGATGTCTGACAATCTTGTCAGATATCCACAGCTTTGAATGCCCCAGAGCAGGCTGGTCTCACTTTTCACACTGTGCATGTCAAGTAGAAACAGGAGAGTAGTTTGTACCGCCTTTATTTTATACAGACAGACAGCAGGCAATAAAGATATATAAACAAGTACTACTGTAGTTCTTCCCCTGCTGGGGGGGGGGGGGGGTTCAGTTACAGGTCTGTTGAAATGAACATCCTGCAGCCACACCATGTGTGCAACAGTGGGAAGGGAAGAGATGACCAGAGGAAGAGTCTCCCAAACCCCATGGCTTTCAAGGGAAATGGAAAATGGTACTGCATGGTGGAAGCCTAGACTACCGTAGTGATCCCTGTACTTGCAAACCTGTTATTACTGGGAGGTCTTCAAACAGCTGTTATACATTTATCATAGAGTTCACTACTGCAGTATGACTCAATAAAACTGAAACAGGCCTAGCAAGAGGAGATAGCATGGGTTGCAAAATTGCAGCAGCAAAACCTGGTATAAAAACTGTATTTGCAATATTTGGAGAATGTGTGTACAGAAGATCAGGTCACTAACTTACAGATCCTTTGGGCTGACACACACAAAAAAAGTGTTGCAGGGGCACACAACTCCCTTCACTTTTTCTGCGGTTTTCAAATGGGTCATAAGGGAAGAATTGCCAAGACATGTACAGAGTGCTTGTCTGCACACTGGGCTTTCTTAGCTTACAAAAAGGAAAAAGATGACGCAATGATGAGTCTATTACTGAAAGCATGTAAGGCATAAGAAAGGGGATTAGTCTTTAACAAAAACCCAGTCTTACAGAAGACCGTGTAAGGTTCTGTGGGTTACAGGGTCAGGTCTTCATCTCAGACATCCAAGTGCAGAAACAAAAGCTGTTAAAAACAGTGTTTTTCAGAAAAGGAATGTGAAAAGCAAGAAATGGCTAGTTCAAATGGTGCTAAGGTTTATTTCTCAGTAACAAAGCTAGGTCTGGGGGGGGTACAGTTCACCTCCAAGACATCCAAGACTGAGTACTCCCTTCAGAAGCACTTTAAATTCAAAGACGGCTCTTAATGGAAATTCTGTGAGCAAACTGTCAGATATGAAAACTGTTTTTAACCAAGGCACATATCAGTCATTTGTCATATCAGGTAGTCAAGGTAACTCAGAACCCACTGTAATGAGTCAACATTTCAGGCAGAATGCCAAATGAAGTCACCATACTGTGAATCTCTACAATTTTGCTAAATAAAAATTTCTGGTTGCCAAATTTCCTGTAATTCTGGTGAGAAGCAATTACAATGTGAGATCAGGATCTTATTGCTCTGCAGGCTGTACATTATGGGGATTTTGAGTGTCTAAACAAAATAGCCCATTTCCAGCAGAGTACAAGACAAAGGGCAAGTTTAGGATTCTCCTCCTTGGCATTCTAAGTAGCTGGATGAACTAGGGTTGTCTTAGCAAGAAAGGGGCTCCTGGACTTAGGTTTTCCCTTCTTTGCTTGCCCTTGCTAATACTTTTCAAGGAGGAGTGGGGATTTAGGGATGCACACATTGGTCTGGAGTTCCAACTCAGGGAGAAGACATTTACCACCAAGTCTTATTTGCAAGAGTGTCATGGAAAGAACTATGTAGATTCAGGGAGGAAGGAGAAACATTGAGCCAAATTAATAAAAGTTGCAACTTCAAATTCAGAGACAGCCCCACCACAGTGCTTTAGCATGAATATGTGCAGCACCACATTGCGTCTCTACAGCCCTGCTGCATGCTAATGAGTCAGTCCAGGGGACAAACATATGCTAATTAACCATGTGCAGAGACTTGTTCAGCTACATAGATTAACACAGCCACTTATGGTAATGAACATGGTCTAAAGGCTATATGCATTCATTTCAGAAGAGGTAAGTTGTGTGGAAAGAGGTGTGGGTGTGTATGTGTTCGTCTGCCTGGGTGGTAGGAGTGTTAGTAAGGGTGTAGCATTGGGGGTAGTGTTGTGAGTGTGCATGTGTGTGTGTGTGAGTGCGTATGTGTGTGTGTGTGTGTGTGTGTGTGTGTGTGTGTGTGAGTGCGTATGTGTGTGACAGAGAATAAGTGATGTGTCCATGAGTACGAAAAGTTAGGGAGGTGGAATGCGTTTTGAAATGAATGAATATGAACGTGTGTGTGATGGTGGTTGGGGAAGGTATCATACTTCCACACCCCATTGGAATAAAAAGCAGTCTGCAACATTGTGTGTGTGTGGGGGGGGGGGGGCACTACTAATCACCATGCTAACTCAAACTCATACCTGAATGTCACTTGCACAAACTGGGTTGTGGAGAACACCAGACACCAGGAAGAACTCTTCATGAATGCTTGGGTGGGAGGAACACTAGGCACCAATGATACTTTATACAGCATGACTTAAAGTCACTTGGTTAAAAAAAGTGGAGTGTGGAACCACTATACACCAGGGATACTTGAATAGCGTGCCTTAATAGGCAATAAAAGGGATTCCAATGCTGTACACTTCCACCTCTGCATCTCCACTAGACACCAGTAATGTAATCTATAAAAGCTAAGACAGAAGAGAAAGAAAAATGAATTGCAATGGTGGGGGAAGTGACTAGAACCCTGCACCCTTAGCAGTAGAAACCTCAACATTAACAAGCTGAACTAATGGATAAGTTAGTATAGCACAAGTTCTTCTGTTACATAATGAGGATCTTAGGCATTATTCGATGCCTGCAGCAATTTGTGATGAGATAACTGGACTGGGAGCATTAAACATACTTCTCAACCTCATCTTGCAAGACATGAAGACAAAGTCAAAAGCATGGACTGATTTTAATTATTCCTCCCACAAACTTAGAAAGTCACTAGAACAACAGCTTTTGCACTACTATGCAAATATTGAAAAATATGAAGTGTGAAACTCAAATGTCTGATATTAAGGGCTAAATGTAATTATTACTGAATTACCAGGGCAGGGAAAAAATGAGACATTGGGATGTTCTAACAAAAGGTACAGGTATGGGGCAATTGCTGGCTGTGTGTAGTTTTTTCCTCTTCTATTGCTATTGCAGTCCCTCTAGCAATTAGTATTATTACTCCCTTTTTCCTTTGCCCCAGATAGTCCGCTGAATATTTATCCTGCAATCCATTCTTTGTCAAATTCACATGCTCATTTTTATCCAGTTGCATATCCTGCAGCATTACTACTTGCACCCTACATTTCTTAATATAATTCAATACTTGTTCCTTTTTCTCTATACCTGTGAGGTTATTGATATTCCAAAATAATATGGTCAGGGTAGCCATTAAGATAGAAAGCTACTACTCCCACCTATTAGACATGACAGTTCTGATGAACGTGCATTTTCAGCTTTTGTCTTACATGCACACACTAGATAGCAAACTGATCGTATATACAGTTTTCTTCTCATCTCTATTTAAAACTATGTCACTTTTCATTTTTTTTTTTGCATTAATGATAACCCTTACACAAAAACATCCTAACACATTTTCAGAACCTCCCCCTTCCATCCCTTATTAAGATGAACGCAAAATGGTATACACTGTCAACAAATTAAGTTTAACCTGGCTGTACTCACAAGCATTAATTAATCTAAAATTAAGGCTGCCAAAGTGAATGTTGCAGCCTCTGTCCTCACTTACATTGATTAGAGATATGAAAAGTAGAGACTGCAATATCCTCTCAGATGT
This sequence comes from Protopterus annectens, assembly GCF_019279795.1. NCBI lineage: Eukaryota > Metazoa > Chordata > Ceratodontiformes > Protopteridae > Protopterus > Protopterus annectens. The sequence continues at coordinate 1,743,773,307 of NC_056728.1, forward strand.
GAATAACAGTTTGTATGCTTTCAGAAAACATTGACTTTAAAAAGGCACTAGTTATCTTTAAATAAAACTAAATGGGGCACTATTTTATTAAATGCATTAAATTATCAAGGCTGCTGGGGGAGGCTACTATTTCTTATTCAATTCCACAATTTTAGACTACATTCCATTGAACTGCTTGTCACTGTACCTTTACACTTTGCACTTCTCTCAGCAAAGAATGAGAACTCAAAAGTCTCAAGAATGTTTGCCCCTGCAGACAGCTGTGTCCAAGAAAAAGTAATCAGCAATGAGGAAAATAAAAGCCAACAACTTTGCAGGTGCTTGAACGAGTCTTTGCACATTTCATTTACAACACAATGTACAGACTTCTCTTGGCCAACTGCCCTCAGCTGCAGACTTAATGTCTCCTATGGACAGCATTTACTAATGTAAAAAAAAAAAAAAAAACCTAATAATTTTTCAGATTCAAATAAACAGCGTTTTTCATGCCTTTCATCATTTTGCTTTATTTTTCAAGTCTATTTGCTTACAATGTCTTCAAGCCAAGACATCAATACAGACACACATCCTTATAAAAAACGGGAATTATGTTACAATTTTACACCCCACAATCCACTCCAGCAGCCCAACATCACATTATATTAACTTGCATTTGCTTTTGTTCGGCCTTCCTTATCTTGCTACAGGGTATAGCTCATATATCTTACAACTAAGAAAAAGTACTTGTTTACTTTACTATCTAACATATACAGCAGTCACTCTGAAAACACCCCGCAACATGCATTTAAAATACCTCTGACTGCACACTATATAAAAACTGCTTTACAGCATAACATACAGTTTACATCATGAAATGATTTATACAAATATTAAGAACAAAAATTGGTTTACTAAGTTTCCCTTTAGTGTCTTTCTAAAATAATAATAACAACTAAGTGGGGTATATGCTTTACAGTGCACCTACAGGTTTAACAAAGTGAACAAAATTCCAGTCTTTCTCATCATTTTTCTCACAAAGCCACATTTCACAACATAAGTATTTTATCAGCAGAGAACAAGCCATGGTGTTTAGCCGAAGATTTCTTTTTGTGGTTTCGACATTTCACAAAGTGGTTGACACTTTATAGCTTATGATTTATTCTCTAATTTCAGTGTTGCTGGTCTTCCTTATCTTCTCCCACCATCAGACACTGATTCAAGTCCAAAGTACTCCTGATTCTTCTAGTCAACTCCTGCGCTTTTTTCACTATCAAGTGTTTTCCTTTTGTACAATGGAAAAAGTTTCACTGTCAAAGTCTCTCTCTACGAGTTTTGGTTCCCTTTTATCTGACAACGAAGTCCCATTCTGCTTGTTCTCCATTGGATAATTTTTTTTATTTCCTCCTTAGCCTGCTGTGGATCAAAAATGTATTTGATCCTCCAGGAAAACATATTCTGAAGACAGCTGAAATGCAGTAGTCTGAATGGTAGGTTGGCGGTTGTAAGGAGCTACTGACAAGGTAGGATTACATAGGCATGTATTTATATTCCTCCAAAAATGGTATAATGGAGCCTAAGAAAATTTGGGGAGCAGGAAATATTTATAGATGGGGACTGAAAGCTGATCTACAATAGTGATTATGTAGTAGAGGGACTTAGAAAGGAAAATGTAACAAAACGGGGTTCATTTTACAAGAAATATATGAAAATATTTGGTATGGAAAATGTAAATTTAGCTTTAAGAACTCAGAATTTACATATTATTCCCAAGATACAATAAATGGGCTAGTCTTACCTGTTAAAAGGAGAGAAATGTAAGGAAAGGTTGAGAGTTATTTGGGAAGATACAATTTTCTTAACTAGGGATATCTAATGAATGGAATAAAATGACATGAAAATGGAGTTTAAAAATAGGGTAGAAATAAAAGAGAAAGTGAAATAGTTAAGCCGTAAAAGGAATTTAGAGGGGCTGACAAAGATTAATGTATTGTAGAATAATGGAAATCTCTCAGAAAAAGAGGAGCAACTGCAGAATGCTAAAGGGAAAATAAGGAATTGTTTTGATAATATGCATGAGTTTAGAAAAATTGCTATTAAGCAACTTATTTATTTATTTTTTGAAAACCACAACAGAGCACAAAAACTTTCAACACGATGACTACTTAGGCAACAGAAAGTAGAAGGGGCTATTGCAAAACTTTGGGAGCCTATAAAAAGAAAAATAACCAGAGATCCTGTAGAGGTATTAGAGATATTTCAGAAATTTTATGAACATTTGTATAAAGCAGAGACATATGGAAATCAAGAAACTATAGAAATGGAAATATTTATAGAAAACATGAGTAAGCCAAGGTTAGAGATAGATAAGGCTCAATAATTAACATTTAAGATAGGAGGAGATGAGATGAGATTGGCATGAATAACTTGAGACGTACCTCCCTGGACTATATGAAGAGACATGATTGAGCTCGCCAATTATGTGTCCCAGGCAGGAATGTCCCTAGCCTCAAGCAGCATTCTTCTGTCACTCAGAATGATGCCTCAATACAAACACAAAATTATTGACTTTAACAATTGGCTTAGTTTCTGGTGTCATTCCAGGGGGATCCAGTACTTGACAGCCTGGGAAGATATGAACGACAGACCATAATGCTTTGTCTGAGAGGTCCTGCAGCTGTCTCACCTGGGCTTCAGGCTTCTGGCAAATGCTCTTGCCTCCCCCATAGTGCCTTTTTTAGGAAAAGTGACGAGGTTAAAACTACCAACATAAAAATTTCAACAAAACACAAATTAAAGGTCATGCTGCTAAACGCTACGAGTCTAAACATGAAACTGCACCCATTGAAAAAATGCTTAACCCTGGAAAATGCTGACATCTATGCAGTCACAGAAACCTGGTTCAAAGCTGTGGATAGAACCCCAGCCTTACCTCTTACTCATCCTATCATACATTCAGACCCCAAACTGTGGGCAGTAAAACCAAAGGAGGTGGAGTTTCAATATACATTAAAGACATACACACCTCCAGGCTGGTCAAACAGTATAACACACAGGAGACACTATAGGTGTAGTTAACCACTGACAAGACCCATCTTCAAATCATAGCTAGTTACTGGCCTCCAAATCTGACACAACATGACAATCCGCCTATTTGGACCTGTTCGAATCTATCAAGATTCAACCCTTTACCCTGATACTGGGTGACTAACTATCCAAACATAGACTGGAAGAACTACTCATGCCAGAACACAAATGCCCAGAGATTCCTCGAGTTTGTCAATGCAAATGCCTTCAAACAGCTTGTCAATATTCCCACAAGAGGTGATATCTTGGACTTGGCATTAGCTAACATGAGTAACCACTGCAGCATCCCTATAGCATCATTCTCCCTGGTAAGATCCGACCATAAAGCGATCACTTTCGAAGTCACCATCTCCCTAACCACCCTCTAGTGAGGATAAGACATAAAACTTCTCCAAAGCCGACTACAGCCTCCTGAGAGATGGTAAAAACAGCTTCACAGCCCCCTCCCCCATTGTAGGAACTGGCACCAGTATCCAAAACTACACCAAAGCACTATATGAGCATTTATATAGATGCATGGAATCAGGAATACCTGACAGTACTAAATCATCCTCTGCAAGGAAGAGTAAACCTGTCTGGTGGACATTTGCAATAAACTCTATAACAAAAGGAAAAAATTGCTGTCCAAGACCAAGAAGGAGCAGGTGCCCAACTGGATTTATTGTCTCCTTAGCCTGAACAAGCAAATAAGAGCACTAGTGAAATCCTCCAAAGAAAACTTCAAGTCCAAATTGGCCACATCTACTAGATTCACATACATCCACAACCTCAGAGGTAGCCCCCAGATTTGCTCAGAACTGGTGGTCAAGGACACCACATATACAAATGACATAGATATAGGAAATCTTGCTGGCTGACAGATTCAGCGAAAACTTTACCCTTCTTTCTCCCTCATTAGTAAATCAGGACATCCCCAGTACCTGCCCCCTTCCCCCTTATATCTGCGTAACAGGTTATTACTGCTCTCTGAAAGGCAAAAAATACAGCCTCCACGGGACCCGATAACATCCCAGGCTGCATCCTACGTGAACTCAGACAGGAACGTGCAGTACCATTAGGTGCCCTATTCAACCAAAGCCCGAGTACTGGCTTTGTCCCAGCTGAGTGGAGGACAGGCACCGTCATCCCTTTGCACAAAGGTAGTGCTACCATCGATGCAGGAAATTACAGACCCATCAGCCTAACTAGCCTGATCTGCAAGACCATGGAATGGATTACTATGGACATCATTAACAAGGACATTGGCAACCTCCAAACACTCGATCCCACACAGTTTGACTTCATCAAGGGAAGGTCATGTCTGCTAAATTTGGACGACATCTTTGAGACAGTCACCAAAGCCATGGATGAGGGGAAGACAGTATACACTGCCTACCGTGACCTGGCCAAACCCTTTGATACTATTTCCCACTCAAGCATAATAGATAAACTCTCTCAACTAGGCATCAATCCATATGTTACCAGATGGGTAGCAAACTGTCTCACTGATAGAACCCACCTAGTCAAACTAGGGGAAGTCACCTCAAGCAGTAGCCCCGTAACAAGTGGCATACCCCGGGGTTCGGTCTCGGGGCCTCTGTTATTTGGGATATACTTTTCTGAGGTGCAGGCAAAAAAACAGTGGGCTATGGCTGACCATGTTTGCAGATGACTGCAAGCTTAGTGCTGTCATCAATTCCCCTAGTGATGTGGACATCCTCCAAGAGGGTCTCTCTCAGGCAAATGATCAGTGCCAGAAACATGGCCTCAAGCTGAATACCAAAAATGCATCATCATCCCTTTGGGGAGAGTGATGACCCCACAAATTATCAAATTATAACAACATCCTAAGCACGCAATCAGTCATGAGGGATTTTGGCACCCAGGTTGATAGCAACCCGAGTTTTGACCACCATGTTGCTTCTGTTGTACGGAAAAGCCTTCTACATGGCCCACTTCATAAGTAAGGGTATCTCATCCAGGGACAAGGAGGTCATAACATCCCTGTATTCTTCCCTTACAAAGCCCATTATTGAGTACAATGCCTCTTTTGGCATGTACCTTGCAAAGCACGTGCAGCAGCTGGAGAGACCACAGAGATTCCTCACCAAGAGAATCCAGGGCCTCAAACATCTACCATACACAGATAGGCTAAAAGCCCTAGCCCTCTACTCAGTTTCATACAGACGCCTCAGAGGTGACCTCTGTCTGGCATACAAGGCAATCACTCACCCCACCTTGATGGGACTGCTGCATATCTGCAAGTCAAGCTTCACTCGAGTAACTCACACATGTGGCCTCAACCTGGTCCGTGATATCAACAGGACTTGTTGGCAGGACAGATTTGTGTCCAGAGACTCCCCCATCTATGGAATAGACTCCTTCTTTATGTCAAGCAGAGTACCTCTTTACCCCTTTTTAAGTGCAACCTGGAAAACTGGATGGGAAACAGAAAATACACCCCTGGGATTCCACCAGGGGTCCCTGCTGGACAGGGGCATCGGGTGCTGACTTGGCTACACTCTTGGCTAGGCTTATAAGGGCCTCAGGGCCAATAGCCTAGTAATCTCCTATGATCCTATAAAATCCGTGATGTATAATCAATCCGCAGGAAAGTCTCCAGGAAAGTACAATTGTGTACCTACCATAAATGTAGATATTCGAGTGTATTCACTGTTGCAGTCATTACACTTGGGTTATCCTGCTGGCAGGCTACACGCAGTCGGCCTGAATTCCAAAGTCTAGGTCCGGCATCGGTTGCTGTCACCTCTTGCCTGACGTCAGTGTGCCAGGGGTATAAAAGATGCAGCCAACGCCATTTTCTTCAGTTTTTCTTGCCTCAGATGTCAGGTGCCCCCAAATAGGAAGGCTAAAAATTATGCCAACAAGTTTGCATGCAGTAAAATAAACATTTCCTTCCTCTACAAGCAAATACACCACATAGGTTGTATAGGATAGAGAACTACAGACAAGTCCCAGCAAAGAAAAATGGGGATGGTGGGTGGGTAACCTGGACTGTAACAGTGAATACACTCGAACATCTACATTTATGGTAGGTACACAACTGTACTATGTTCATCGTGTTTCACTGTTGCAGTCATTACACTTGGGTTGAATCCCAAAGCTGAGGTTGGGTGGCTGGGTCTAAATAGGATTAGGAGAGGCTACAAAGCCCTACAGAACTGCAGTGGCAAAGCCTACTCTGGATTTAGAGTTGAGAGGTAAGTGATAGTGCTTGGTAAAAGTGTGCACTGAGCTCCAGGTTGCAGCCTCTAAAATGTCTTTGGTTGGAACTCCTCTGAGGAAGGCTGCTGAAGTGGCTGCTGCTCTGGTTGAATGTGGCTTAATGCCCTTAGGCACTTATTTGCCATGTTGTGAATAGCAGAAACGAATACAGTGGCCTATCCATTTTGAAATAGTCTGCTTTGAGATGGTCTTTCCTTGTGATCCTGCAGCATATGTCACTAAGAGTTGCTCAGTCTTTCTGAAAGCTTTAGTTCTGTCCAAGTAGAAGCGTAGCTGTCTGTGTATGTCCAAAGAATGCAGGAGTCTCTCACCCTTATTCTGTATGTTTGGATAAAAAGTAGGCAAATGAATGGTTTGGTTAAGGGCCATACTGGACACTACCTTAGGCATAAAAGTGGGGTTAGTCCTAAGAGAAACCCTGTCTGGATGGAAGATGATAAAAGGTTCCACAGCCATGAGTGCCTGTAACTCTGAGACTCGTCTTCCAGAGGTTATTGCTAGGAGCAGAGCTGTTTTCCAAGATAAGAACTTTATTTCAGCTGTACTGGCTGGCTCAAAAGGCAGTAGTGTGAGTTTTTCCAAGACATAATTAAGGTCCCATGCAGGTATTGGTGCTCTCCTTGGGGGTCTTATGTTTTTGGCCCCTCTGAGGTACTGCTTTAGCAACGGATGTGAACAAAATGGTGGTTCTGTATTATAATGAGCTGAAATGGCAGAGGCATGGATTTTAATTGATGAAAAAGATAGGCCTTTGTCCAGCATCTCAGTTAGGTATTGTAAAATCTGAGGAATATTTGGTACAACGTGTCAATTCCTTGTGCCTGGTTCCAAGCACTGAATCTTTTCCATTTTTCTGCATAAGATTTCCTGGTACTGGGCCTCCTGGCCTCCAAAATAACATCCATCACTGCTTTAGAGAGAGGTGTGTTCTGAATGGCTACATTATCTGCCATGCTGCCAGATTTAGGGTTCTGAGTTGGCTGTGCAGGATCTGACTGTTTCGTTGAGTCAGTAAGTGAGGAATTAGAGGCAATGTCCAGGCTGGGCCTTGAGACAAGCTCTTTAGGATTGGGTACCAGTGCTGGCGGGGCCAGTCTGGAGCAATCAGAATCATTTTTGGCTTCTCTTGTCTGACCTTTAGGAGTACCTTGGGAAGGAGAGGCAGAGGAGGAAAGGCATATAATGTTAGGTTTTTCCAGCTGAATGATAGAGCGTCCACTTTCCATGCTTGCTTGTGATAAGTCCTTGTGCAGAATCTCTGTAGTTGGCAGTTGTGAGGGGAGGCAAATAGATCTATGTCTGGGCATCCCCATTTCTTTGTTATCATGCTGAAAACTTGTGGATCCAGTTGCCACTCGTGGGGATCCATGAGGTTTCTGCTTAGTTCGTCTGCCAGAGAATTTTTCTTTCCTGGCAGGAATTGTGCTTGCAGGTGTACTTGAAAAGTCAATGCTGTGTCCCACAAGGTCATGGCTTGTCTGTAGAGGGGTTAGGAATGCGTGCCTCCCTGCTTGTTTATGTACCACATGACTGTAGTATTGTCCGTCCTTATCAGTAGTTGTCCTGGATGAAGTAGATCCTTGAAAGCTGTCAGGGCATTTTGAACAGCTAGCATCTCTTTTTGATTGATATGAAGATGCATTTGGCTTGTGGGCTATGTATTGTGGGCTATGTGCCCTGAATACAATTTCCAGCCATGTGGGCTCCCCAGGCATAATCTGATGCATCTGTTGTTATTGTCTGCCTGGCTGTGTGTAGGGTGAATGGCTGTCCTTTGCTGTGGTGACAGGCCTGTGCCCATCATCGAAACTCCTGTTGCAGGCAAGGAATGAGGGTAATTAATGTTTCCAGACTGTGGCAATGTTGATTCCAAACACTTTTTAGATACCATTGTAGTTTCCTCATATGCAGTCTGGCATATGGAATTAGCAGAATGCAGGATGCCATGAAGCCCAAAGCCTGCAGAATTTTCCTTGCAGATAACTGGGTCTTTCTTGCCAACATTTTGAAGTAAGAAGTCAGTTGCCTTTGCTTGTCTGGCATGAGATAAGCCATCTGGGCAGTTGTATTTAAGCTTGCACCCAGGAATATTATCTCTTGAGAGGGTAATAGTTTTGATTTATTTTCGTTTACTGTGTACCCTAGGCAAATTAATAATCTTTTTACAAACGCTTTAGTAGAATGTACTTGTTCTCTGCTTGAACAAGGCAATCGTCCAAGTAAGGATATATCTGAATTCCTCTTTGTCTGCAAAATGCAATTACTGGTGCCAGGCATTTTGTGAAGACCCTGGGCGCAGTAGATAAGCCAAAGGGCAGTGCAGAGAATTGGTAGTGCATTGAGCCAGCTATGAATCTGAGGTATCTTCTGCAAGATTGTGTGATTGGTACATGCAGGTACGCCTCTTTTAGGTCCAAAGTTACAAGCCAAGCGTTCTGGACCAGCATGGGCAGAAGCTGCTGCAGAGTTAACATTTTGAATTTTGGAATGTCCAGAAATGTATTTAGAATAGACAGGTCCAGTATTGGTCTCCAGGCTTTGTCCTTTCTGGGTACCAAGAAAAGTCTTGAGTAAAATCCTTGTCCCTGCACTTGCTGTGGTACTCGCTGAATGGCCCTCATATCCATGAGGGAAGAAACTTGTTTTTGTGCCTCTGCCCATTGATAGTGTGGCAGGTCTGGCATACCTTTTGCCCTTGGCAGGCTATGAAAGTGGAACCTGTAGCCCTGGGACACTATATTCAAGACCCATTTGTCCAGGGTGATCATGTGCCAATTTGGAGAAAAAAAGTGCTAGTTTTCCCCCTAAGGGGGCTGCCAAAAGATAAGTGCTTGAAGCTGGCAGAGGGAAGTCATTGGGACTGTTTCCTGCATGGCTGTGATTTGTCTTCTCCGCTTTTGGCAGTAGAAGCACCCCACTGTTTAGGCCTGTATGAGCCTTGGGGCTGGGATCTGCCTCTGGGGCGTCTGTATCTGCCTCTTTGTGGCCTGTCTGACATTGGAAAGGACCAATTCTTTGTAGGCCAGTTCCTGCTAAATCTGGGTGGCTGTACCTGTAAGAAATCCTTTACTGTTTGCATAGATTTCGCTTTGTCCTTCATTTTTTTCAGCACCTCCTCTGCTTTAACACCAAATAAAGTATCATGCTGTAATGGAGCATCTAGTAATTTTGCTTTAACATGATCAGGCAGATTCTGTTCCTTTAACCAAGCATGCCTCCTAATGACAGAACCCGTAACTGCGGCCCTGCAAGAGGCCTCCAAAGAATCAAAACCACATTGCAATGTATGCTTTCCTACTTGTTCAGTAGCATGCAATAAATCCTGCATTTCCTTATTTTCTGCACATTCAGAATTTGACAACATTTTCTGTTTTAGCAGTGACATTAAGTATTGCTGATATTTAAGCATATGAAATTGACAGTTTAAAGCCCTCACAGCCAAAGTTGCAGAAGTGTAAACCTTTTTTCCCAATCTGTCTAGCGCCCTTGAATCCCTGTCAGAGGGGATAGTTTTTTTTGCAGTAGAAGCTTTGACCCCTTTGGGACCCTGAAAAATAGTTTCTGGGTCAGCAGCAGGGTTTTTATAAAGGAATTTATGTGAATCTGGAATCCTGTAGTATCTGTTTGGTTTAACAGGGGCAGGGGGTAAAGAATCAGGAGAAAGGCTGGATTCTGAAAATACATTATCTACAATGTCTAACACAGGAGGAATAGCCAGAGGTCTGTGTTGAGGTAGTAAAAGAAAATCTCTAAGCCTTTTCTTAGATTCTGAATAGTCTTGGCTCTCCCAATGGAAGTGCTCCCTCATGGTATGCAGGGTTTCCCCAAAAGAATAGTCCTCAGGCGGGGAGGCTGAAGGGACAGATTTTTCAGCATCAGAATCCTCATAAGGAGGAAGAGAATATTCCTGTTCAGAGGAGGAATCAGAGGAGATGGAAACCTGATCTGAAGATTCACATTCTGTCTCCTGCCTAGGCCTCTTGTCAGGAGGGGGATGGGAACCCCTGATCAATGTAATTAGGTCTTCGGACATTTTGAGCATCTGTTTTTTAGGCATGGAAGTCTGTCCAGGAGAATGCTGTACTTGTTTCTTTGTCTTTAGAGCTGCTTTAGTCTTTGCTTTAGAAGCTGAAGTAGGCTTTACATATAACTGTTTAGGTCTGAAAACACCCTCAGAAGCTGATGCCTGCTCAGCAGCTCCAGACCCATCTGAGGGAATAGTTTCCAAGTGTGCAATACACCTCGAGTATCCAGAGGCCTAGATGGCTCCACGTGGGAGTCATCAGCGGCCTGTGGCTCTGAGGTAGCGGGCGTCAGGGGCTGCGAAAGTGCCTCAATGAGAACCGGCGACTGGCTTAGTGGAAGCCTTGTCGTCGGTTTTGGACCTCAGATGCCTAACCTTTTCTTTTTCCTTGCGCTTTTTAGAAACTCTGGTTGTCCGTTGTTCCGAAGGCATTATATAATTGAATCTTTGGCCAAAGTAATGAAAAGCAAAATCAAACAGACACTTAATAGTGCGTTGGTTAAATCTAGCACAAAACCGACAGCTAGCAACGTTGTGATCAGAGCCTAGGCAAGGAATACAGTAAGAGTGAAAATCCTTATGAGGCATTTGCTTCCCACAAGAAATACAATTGTTAACTTTTTCTGACATCCGTCTGAAGCAAGAAAAAAGTTTCCCCAATGGGGTACTTAGCTTTAATGAAGACTTTGTATCTGAAATTCGTCTTTGAAAATCTCAGGAGTCTGTCAACTGGCACTTGCGAACTGCTTTTGTCTCGGGCACCGCGCGGCAAGAAAGACTGGAGAAAATGGTGTCGGCTGCATCTTTTATACCCCTGGCGCACTGACATCAGGGAAGAGGCGACAGCAACCGACGCCGGATCTAGACTTTGGAATTCAGGCCGACTGCGGGTAGCCTGCCAGCAGGATAACCCAAGTGTAATGACTGCAACAGTGAAACACGATGAACATCAGATGGTATTTCTACGGAAGTCTGGAAGTTAGGAGTCTAGAAAGTGATAAAGATCTGCTAAGTTTTAACAGTATTTTAGAAGGAGAGGAAGCACCAACATTACTGGAAGAAATCTGTGGTGGCTGTGACACCTTAAGACAGTAAAGACCCATCAGAACCAGCTTCATATAGACCCATTTCAATTTTAAACCATGATTATATTAGACCCGTGGTGGTGGTGCTGCGCTAGCGCTGTCACCGCACAGTAAGATGCTGTCCGGTTCGATTCTCAGCTAAAGCGTCTTCTGCGTGGAGACATGCGTAAATGGGCATACCTTAGTTGAAGGTTGTGCGTCAGGGCTGTTAACTCGGCATGTAAAAATCAACTACCAATCATTAGTGGACCGCAGTTCCGCTGTGGCGACCCCTAACTGGAAAAAGCCGAAAGACACAAACAAAATTATATTATGTCTACACTAGAGAAGAGAATGGCAAAGGTATTGCCAAAATTGATAGATATGGATCAATGTGGTTTAGTGGAGGGAAGGCAAACATTCAGCAATGTTAACAGAACAATGATAATCCACAAGGAAGCAGAGTGTAAGAAAATACCACTGCTGTTGGTGGGTCTTGATGCAGAGAAAGCATTTGCTAGAGTAAACTGTGATTCCGAGTAGGGCAATGGAAGCATTTGTATTCCCTGATACAATAAGGTTAAAGAAGAAGATTTACAAGGGATTGGAAGCAAGAATTAAAGTGGGAGGTTTCCTCTCTGATAAGTTGTGTATGACAGAGAGGAACCAGCCAAGGGTATCCTCTTTCCCCTTTATTTGCTTTATATTTAGCTTCACTGGCAAAAAAAATAAAGGACTCAGAAATTCAAGGATATGACTGGTATGGTACTCAAGAAAAGTTGGCTTTACTAGCAGACATTATTATTTTGTACTGGATAAATCCAGAAAAGGCCGTTTTAGTCTTGGGGAACGTTTTGAGACGCTTTTAAGTTTTTTCAGAACATAAAATTAATGAAGAAAAAAAGAAGTTATGTAACTCACCATAACGTTCCATCTGAGTAGTTCTACTTCATTTGTCTTCAACCTGTGGGTCTTTGGACCCGAATCGGACCGACACGGCCGCATTTTCTAGCTATAGCACCAAGCTCCATGCTCCTCCCCTTACCCATAATGCCCCCCTGTCTCCCTTCTCCCCTCAGATTGAGTTTTCTGCCTAAAATGCATCAGACACCTGACCCAATGACACCTTATCACCAGGATAGCCAATAGGAAATTCCCTTAGCATAGACAGAACCAAGGATCCAAACAATAACCATCTGATAAGAAAGAAAAAATATCATCATCTGAATGATAAGGTAAGGGGGAAGGAGGGGGGGGGATGGTTAAAGACAAATGAAGTAGAACTACTCAGATGGAAAGTTATGGTGAGTACATAACTTCTTTATCTGAAGTAGTTTACTTTACTTGATCTTCAACCTGTGGGACAGAGTCCCCAGCTACCAAACTCTTGGGTGGCCCACATGGAAGGATGTTCCAGAGCACCGAAGAGCCAAAGGATGCTCTACCCTTAGAGACCATGTCTAATTTATAATGCAAAATAAAGGTATGAGACGAGGCCCAAGTGGCAGCCAAACAAATATCATCCAAAGATGCCCTGGACCAAAAAGCTTCTGACGTAGCCATAGTTCAGGTCGAATGAGTTTTCACTTTCCCTAGCAAAGACAGGCCTCTCTCTAAATAGGCTCGGCCAATGCATTGAGAGATCCAGCGAGCAATTGTCAATTTCGACACTGGTTTACCGAACAAGGGTTTGGCAGAAGACACAAAAAGCTGATCAGATTTTGGGAAGGGTTTAGTCCTGTGCAGGTAAAATCTCAAATGTCTATTCACATCCAATAAATGTAACCTATATTCCCTTTTGTTCTGGTAGTTAGGAAAAAAAAACTGGCAAGTTAATGGTCTGATTAATATTAGCTTCAGAAGCTACCTTAGGGAGGAAAGATGGGTTGGTGCGAAGCAACACCTTATCTTTATGAAATATCATGTAAGGGCATTTTGATTGAAAGAGCCTGAAGCTCAGACACCTTTCTGGCGGATGTGATGGTGACCAAGAAGGCAGTTTTCAAAGTCAGAAATTGCAAATCCACTGAAGATGCAAAGTCAGAGGGGAGAATCCAATGCCTGCAACCGTAAGGTAAGGTCCTATGGTGGGATAATATCCTTTACCGGGTCTAAGAAGAAAAGCAACTTTAAGAAAGGTCTTACAAAGTTTAGAGGAAGCCAATGAAGACATATTTACCCTCACATGAAAATTAAAAATGGCTGCCAGTTGGACTTTAACTGTAGAGGAACTGGCACCCTGTTGAAAAATACTAGCCAAAAATCTAAGACTGCCAAAAGAGGGGCGGTAAAAGGGTCCAGGGACCACTGAGAGGCCCATATAGAGAAACGTTTCCATTTACTACGATACACTTTTCTGGTAGAAGATTTGTGAGCCGCTACCAGAATAGACTTAACAGGAGATGATGACAAACAGAGTCCTAACAATCATGGGAACTGGAGCAGCCAAGCTGTGAGCTTCAGACTATCCAGGTCTGGGTGTAGGATCCCGTGGGACGCGAGAGAAGATCCGGATCCAAAGTCCATGGTGGAACAACTAGATGAGACCTGAATAAGGGAAACCAAACCTGTCGAGGCCAGAATGGGGCGATGAGGATCACAGTGCTCCCCAGCCTTCGGGCTTTCTGCAGAAACTTTGCATCAGGGGAAGAGGAGGATATGCATAAAGAAGACTGGGAGGCCAAGCATAAATCACAGTGTCTCTGGGGATTTCCCCCAGCAGGAGGTTCAGAGTGAAAAACTTGCTGTGTTTCGCATTGGAAGGAGATGCGAATAGATCGCAGCAAGGACAACTTCACTCTAGAAAGATCTGTTTTGCTACTGAAGGATTCAGCGACCACTCGTAAGGCATCAGGATAGATCTGCTGACCCTGTCTGCTAGAATGTTGGACCGTCCCAAATGTGCACTGTCACCAGAAAATGGATGGAGGAGAAGATCATTCATTCCCACACTCTCATGGCTTCTCATCACAGGGGATGAGATCTGGTTCCCCTTTGTTTGCTGATATACCAGACCACTGACATATTGTCCGTCTGAATTGCAATCGTTCTACTGCTCTCATCTCTAGAACAGTTGATGTGCAGAAAGGTCTCGGAAGGGGACCACGTGCCTTGGACTGTCCTTCCGGAGCAATGCCCCCCCCCCAATAGGGAAGCATCCGTGGTTACTGTGGTCTTGGGAAAGGCAGGTTGGAACGGAGGTCCCTTGAGAGGGTCTGGGGACTGAATTCACCACCAAAGGGAGTTCCTGGACACACTGGAGATTCTCACTGGAAAGGACAAGGGGAGATCTAACAGGGACCACTGAAGGGCAAGCGTCCACTGCAACACTCTCGTATGAAGGCATGCCATTGGAAGAATATTGATCGTGGCCACCACAGACCCCAATGCTCTTAACACTGCCTCGGCTGTCAGTAAATGGGTCTGAAGGATGTGTAAGATGTGTAATCTCAGATTGTGTATCCTGTCTAATGTAAGGAACACCCTCGTTAGTAATGTGTCCAGCTGTGCCCTGATGAAATCCAAATCCTGAACCGGATGTACAGCAGATTTGTTCATGCTGATCATGATGCCAAACTTGTTGGCTAGCAGAAGGAAGGAGTCCCTGGCCTGACAAAGTAGATGCTCTGAAGGGGCAGTAAAGAGCCAATCATCCAGGAATGGAAAGACCGGAACACCCTGAAGCCTCAGGTGAGCTGCTACTACCGACCATTACCTTGGTGAACACCCGGGGGGCTGTGGTGAGGCCAAAGGGAAGGTTTTGAAATTGATAATGATTGGCTCCCAGCCAGAAGTGAAGGAACCTCCGGGAGCACCTGTCCATCTTGATCTGATAGTACGAGTTTTGAAGATCGACTGAGCACATCTGGTCTTTGGCCTGCAGACAGGGCAGGATAGACTGAATCATGACCATCTGGAATTTTGTCTTGGTTACAGACAGGTACAATTTGGACAGATCCAATATTGGTCTGAGGTCCCCCATCTTTTTCGGCACTAAGATGAACTTGGAATAAACTCTGGATCTGGACTGGTTTAGGGGGACTGGTTGGATGACTCTTTTCCTTAGCAGTGAATCTATTTGACTGCTGCTTCCGCCTGCTGTGTGGGTGGGACGTCTGGGAGGGCTTTGTGGATGGGGAGGTTCCTGGAATGAAACGGAATATCCTCTGGATATGATGCACAACACCCATTGATCTGTAGTTATGGACTCCCATGCTAAAGGGTGTAGTGACAGATGAACGTCTTCCTGTCCACCGCAGACATGGACCCCGGGGTCGACTTTGTGATTTCCTTAACAAGATCTCTCTGGAGTCGAATAACGTGCCCTCACAGAGAAGGTCGCTGAAGCATAAACTCGCTTCCCAAAGCGATCCAACACTGCTCTCAGTCAGGAGGGTGGAACGTGGAACTCTCCTGAGCGAGCTCCTTCTTGGTGGCTGCCACCATCATCATAGCATCGACAGGGGACCTCTTGTGCCAATGAAGCTTGTTCGAGGGGAGACTCAAAACCTTATCCGGCCACTTAGGGATTGGCTCTATGGTGTCCAGCTGCTTCCAAGCCCTAGATGTTATTAGTTCCACAAGTGGGTCAGCAAAAGAGGACACCCAAGAGGTAGATGGGCCCATGTCAAATGCCTCCAGAAACACGGACTCATCTGAGGTTGGCTTTGGGGCACACCACATCCCTTCTGGTGGAGGAGCTCCATGATGTCCCCAAAGGAGACATCCTTGGGGGGTGACCTTGGGGAGCCTTCCTCTTCATCCAAATCCGTGTCCTCCATGAGGTACTCTGGTGGAGAGTTCAAGTGCCTCCTTTTACACGTATGTTTGCAGGAGGCCTCCACAGGGGGACCGTCTGGGGAGGCCTCGCAAACAGGTTGTTCCAAAGGTGGAACTATCTGGGGCATTACAGGCACAGACTGTTCCTGAGAGGGCAAGATGGCCGGAACCACACTCAGCCAGGGGGTGGGGGGGTCTGGATGGATTCAGAGGACAAGATAGTCTGAGGTCTCGACCAGGCGAGAGCCCTCTCCACCACGTCGAAAGCAGATGGGGAATGTGCCTTCTGGGCAGAAAAAGAGTAAACCGCTTCCCCTTGCCCTGACAGGGGAGTCGGAGCCGAGCCTGCTGGAGCCAAGAGGGATGCTTCTCTCTGACAGGCTCAGAACAGAAACCGCCCCCTCGGATCAGACCCTGAGGCTGCGGCTCCGAGAGCTCGGATCCGACAAACTCAAGGCACCGGCTAGCGTCGAAGTACAGGATACTATCTTCACCAACCCTTCGACTCAGTTCACCCTTGGATCCAACAACTCCAAAATCGTGGGTCAGATCAGAGAAGGACTAATAGGACTGAATAAGTGTTGGAAGGGAGCCGCTCCAGAGGGAGAAGGCCCTGGCAAGACCCCCAAGTCAGTTAAAGAGAAAGAAAAGTTAACAGGAAGCTAAAATAGGAAAATACACTCTTACAAACCCTGAAAAATACACTGGAGCTTGGACCACGCTTGTGCACTCTCAGGCGGCATACGAGAATGGAGGGGAGAAGGGAGAGAGGGGACATTATGGGTAAGGGGAGGAGCATGGAGCTCAGTGCTATATCTGGAAAATGCGTCCGTGTCGGAACCGATTTGGATCCAAAGACCCACAGGTTGAAGATCAAATGAAGTAAACTACTTCAGATCAAAGGTTACAGCTGTAAATTATATACCAACACATTAATTGGTTCAGTAATCCCAACATTTATGGGGGTATGATAAGTTGAATTATTTAGGAGTATGGATTAAAAAGGCTTCTGTTAAAGCAGATAAGGATATGTGGGAAGAAGCTAAACAAAAAATAATACTAAAACTGAGAAACTGGAAGCTCTTGTTTACAGATATGGATATTAAGATACAAACAATAAACATGTTTTCAGTCCCTTTAGTTTTATACACAGATCAGGCATATTTTTATCAGTCAAAGGAGCTGTGGAAACTAATAAAGTACTGAAGGAATTTATCTGGGAAGGAAAAAAGCAGGGGTTAAGTGGGATACGTTGATCCTTCCAAAAGAATAAGATAGTTAAGGATCACCTGGTATGAATGGATATTTTTAGAACTACACAATTAAAGCGTGTATAGAAAACACAAGCAGAAAATTATAATTTAAAGTGGAAACAGATGATGATGATGACGAAAAAAGGGGGAAGTTCAAGATATAAGGAGAGGGTGGTATGTTGGATGTGGATCCTTAAGTAGAATAACAGCAGCCACACAGAATATTAAAAGTAGCAGAAAGTATTCTAACAACTGTCAACATGAGAGTGGTGAAAGGAGATTTTGTCAATAGGGTTTGTCTGCTAGTAAGGTTACAGATAATACGCAAGAGGGGCTGGAATTTACTGGAGAAAACTAACAAGGGAGCCAAGGTATTGGGAGAAAATAACTAGAAAAAGGGAAAAGTAGCAGAATGAGAAGAGGCCAGGAAGACATCTGGATTGCATGCTAGAAACTGCCAGTACTCTATCAATCAGTGGAAGACCTGCTCTAGTAGCTGAATCTAGAACAAAAACTATTATTAAAAAGGTACAACTAGTACGGCATATAAGATATTCCCTAATAACTATAGGAATCAATCACAGGAGTTTAGAAAAGTTTCGGAAGAGAGACTGGAGAAGAAATTTACAAGGGAACAATAGGAGCACATATTTGCGTATCCCAAGTATGCAACAAAGTTTAGGTGGTTTAGGATTTTTGCTTAGAAGTGTTTGCATAGGTATTTGTATACAGACTCCAAATAGTTTTTCCTCAGGAATGTTGGAGGTGTGATGAGGAAGAAAGAGGTAACTGGGAAGTGCAATGAGTTGGCAGACTTTAAAAACTCCCTACAGAGTACTCTGTCAGAAATATTGGGTGAGTAAATGGGTGTAACCTAAGGGAATGATTCTTTTGGGCTGTGACTCAGGATATGAAATGTTTAAACATAGTAAGGCCTTGTTAAGTTTAATTCTGGTGGCTGCCAAAAAAGCAATTATTAGAAAATGGAAATCAAAGTCTAAACCAACTGTACTTGAAGCACTGAATATTGTAACAGAGATAAAATATGGAAGAGGGATCTTCTGAAAAGGGAAGAAGCAACATACTAGAAATAAATGACATTGTGGAAATGATACATGCAGAATAATGTTTTGTAGGAGTAGTGAGATTTAAGGGAAGGCAGGAATTGAGTAATTTACATTATGTTGGACTGATGACAGTTATAACAATGAACATATGCGATGTACAATGCATGTAACAGGAAATATGTCAATACAGTTTGTTTTCTTTTATATTAATGTATGTTTGCTTGTGACTTTAATGATAATTTAATAAAGATATTAAAAAAGAATGTATGTATTAGACAGGAAATATTCTTCCAGGTAAGGTGTGGGGTATTCAAGACTGCTCTTTTCTTGATTCACAATTTACATACAAGTCTTCTCTAATTTAAGCATGACCACAAGGTTAGCTTAACTAGAAGCAGTGCAGAGTTATTCCCAGAAGGCTTTCCTAGCTGATGACGTGTGAGAAATCAAATGAGTGTTTTTTCCTTACATATGTACAAGCTGAACATGTGTTAAGCCATGGTGCCAGACCATTCTTACTTGTTTCCTTTGGGAAGATATGCAGTATAATCCAAAATACATACATAACTTGTTCCTATATAGATACTTTGAATGAAGGTACTCAACGTGTCACTCGATAAAAAGAAAGTCTGAACTCACATTAAATCTAAAGCTTCGCGTTGTAAAAAAAGAAGTTATGTACTTACCATAATGTTCCATGTGAGTTGTTCATCTCACCTTCATTCTTACACATGGGGTTTGGAGCCTATCCACTGCTCCGAGTCGGCCTACTACAAAGTTTGAGGTCTTCAGACAGCTCGAGGCCAAGTCCCTATCCCATGATACACCTAGAGTTACCTCAGATCTTGTTCGGTGCATATAATAATACCATATGTCATTCTATCATTCTATAAGAGAAAGCCATAGAAGGGTTGAGCAACCAGGAAGAATCTAGTATCTCGGTCCTCGACAAACCCTGGAGGGGGTAGGAGGGTGGGAAGTAAGAATGAAGGCAATATGAAGAACTCGCATAGAATGTTATGGTAAGTACATAACTTCTTTATGTGAAGTTGTTCTATCTCACTGCTCATTCTTACAGATGGGTAGCGCCACAAGCACCATCTATCTCAGGTGGCTCACGGGAGTATGTTTTTCAGGAGAGTAGACCCAAAGGAGCCCCTGTCAACTTTGTAATGAGTGATAAAGGTATGAGGTCTTGACCAGGTGGCTGCTGCACAAATGTTGTCTATAGGAAGTCTAGCAGAAAAGGCAGATGATGTAGATACTGCTCTGGTAGAATGAGCCTTAATTTTGTGTTGTAAGGGCATATTAGCAGTTGAATAAACAAATGCGATACAATCGGATAACCACATAGATAGAGTTGTTTTAGCCACTGGCATACCTTTTTTGGAATCTGAAAAGGAAACCAAAAGTTGTTCTGATTTCCTTTGTCCTATCCAAGTAAAATCTGAGCTGTCTATGAACATCAAGCTTGTACAGCATATACTCTAAGTTGTTGGAGTGTTTAGGGAAGAACACTGGGAAATCAATAATTTGGTTAAGGTTAGTTTCAGAACAAACTTTAGGCAAAAACAAGGGATTAGTTCGTAGTGAGACTCTGTCAGCATGGAAAATCAAATAAGGAGGCTTTATGGACAAGGCTTGAAGCTCTGACACTCTGTAGGCAGAAGTGATGGCTACTAAAAAGATAGTCTTCCATGACAAATATTTAAAATCGCATGAAGAAGCTGGTTTGAAAGGAGGGAGAATAATACGAGAAAGCATAAAATTTAGATTCAATGGGGTATATGGGGATTTCACAGGTGGTCTGAGATGAAAAGTTCCTTTAAAAATGCTTTGGTTAGTTTGTGTGATATGTTCAATCCTTCAAATCCAAGGTGAAAATTAGAGATAGCAGCAAGTTGAAGAGCTGTTGCTGCTGCAGTTCCTTTGTTGAAAACCATGGTCAAGAACTCTAATATGGAAGCCACAGGTGCTTGGTAGGGATCAATGTTATTTTGAGAGGCACATATAGAAAATCTTTTCCATTTGCTAAAGTATAGCTTCCTCAT
Organism: Protopterus annectens; assembly: GCF_019279795.1. Classification (NCBI taxonomy): domain Eukaryota; kingdom Metazoa; phylum Chordata; order Ceratodontiformes; family Protopteridae; genus Protopterus; species Protopterus annectens. The sequence continues at coordinate 1,743,793,833 of NC_056728.1, forward strand.
AGAAGATTTATGAGAGGATATTAGAATGTGCTGCATTTCATATGAAAGGTTATGGAACCTAGCTATGATGGGAATTGGAGCAGCCAAGCTGTCAGCTTCAGGGACTGAAGAGAGGGATGAAGTTCCTCTGACGAGTGTGTCAAAAGATTTGGAACTGAGTCCAGAATCCAAGGGTCCTCCAATTGATGAAGTCGAAGGAAGGGGAACCAAATCTGGCAAGGCCAATGAGGGGCTATTAGAATTATGGTCCTTCCCAGGGCTTTCGCTTTCTGTAGTACTTTGGGTATCAAGGGAATTGGTGCGAATGCATAGAAGAGACCCAGAGGCCAATTGTGTACAAGTGTGTCCCTTGGGGCTTCTCCCAGAGGGGGAATCAGGGCAAAGTAGCTTCTGCATTTGGTGTTCATGTGGTTGGCGAAAAGATCACAGCAAGGCTTGCCCCACCTGCGGAATATCTTGTCCGCTATTTCTTTCGTGAGGGACCACTCGTGAGGCAACAAAATTGCTCTGCTCAGCTTGTCTGCTATTACATTGGATTTCCCTGGAACATGGGTTGCTAACAGAAAGCGCTGGGTGGATGTAGCCCATTGCCATACTCTTAGGGCCTCACAACAAAGGGGGTAGGACCTGGTTCCTCCTTGTTTATTCAAGCACCAAACCACTGACATGTTCTCCATCTGAATCGCAATTGTTTCCAGAGGAAGAGAGTCCTGGAAGTACTGCAACGCTAAAAGTACTGCTCTCATTTCCAGGACACTGAAATGCAGATGTCTCTCCTGATCGGTCTATGTGCCTTGGGCTGTTCTTCCCTGAAAATGCCCTCTCACCCTATCAGAGAAGCATCCGTGGTCACTGTGGCTGCTGGTGGGGGTAGAACAAAATGAAGATCTATCGTAACATGAAGAGAGGTCAACCACCACTGAAGATAGTTTTTGCATGTCATTATAAGATGAGAAATTGGGAGCGATTGGTAAGACCACTGACTGAACAACAGCCATTGCAGAATCCGCATGTGCATGCAACCCAACGGGATGGCTAACATTGCAGATGCCATCATGCCTAACAATTTTAATACTTCTGATGCTGGAGCCTTGTATTTGGATATAATATTGTGGACCTGCTGACGGAGTATTAAGACTCTTTCTGCTGGAAGTCTCAAAGTGGTGGTGGTGGTGTCCAATTCTGCTCCGATAAAAACGGTATGTTGCGATGGCGACAAGGCAGATTTTTCAGAGTTTACTGTAATGCCCAGATGACTGCAGAGTGAAAGAGTGGCATCCCTGGCTTTTATAAGCGGATGCCTGGTGGTGGCGGTGAGGAGCCAATCGCCTAGGTACAGAAACACCTGGAATCCTAAACGTCTCAGATGAGCCGTGACCACTGCCATACATTTGGTGAACACTCTGGGGGCTGTAGTGGGACCAAAGAGCAGGGCTTGAAATTGGTAATGATTGGCTCCCAGCCGGAAGAGCAGATGATCCCTGGATGGTCTGACCATTTTTTATGTGGTAGTACGCATCCTGAAGATCTATCGAACACATCCAATTCTCTTTCCCTAAAAACGGAAGTATCGACTGAAGCGTGACCATCCGGAACATCTCTTTGACAGATCTGTTTAGTTTGCTGAGGTCCAAAATAGGTCTCCAGTCCCCTGTCTTTTTTGGAACTAAAAAGAATCTTGAGTAAGTTTCGGATCCTATCTGATCTGCTGGGACTGACTGGATGACTCTTTCTGTTAGCAACATTTGGACCTCTATTGCTGCCTGTTCCCTGCAACTGGGTGGAACGTCCAGGATTTTTCTTGTCAGTGGAGGGGGTGTGGTGAAAGGAATGAAATATCCTCTGGAAATGTTACTTTGTACCCAGTTGTCATTTGTTATTTTGAGCCAGGCATTTGGATACAAGGATAAGCGACCCCCGACTCCCTCCAGAGTAGGACAGTCGGGCCTCCTTTCAGGAGCACTGGTAGGGCTTCCCAAATAACTGATCTCTGTTGCCCTGGTTTTGCGGACCCCCTCTGCCGCGACGGCAGCGTCTTCCATTATTATTGCCCCCTCCTCTGCCCCTGGAGGGGGGGGGTTCACCATGTGTGTCTTGAAAGGCTCCTTGGGCTTTACGGAACCACATCTTTCCTCCCCTTTGACCCTTGGAGTAGGGTCTGGTAGGGGTGGAAAAATGGACTCCGACCATAGACAGAGTCTTTCCTTCCTGTTCACACCTGGTCAAAGTTTCCTTAACTTTGGGACCGAAAAGGGATGAGCCATCAAAAGGGGTGTTGACAAAGGATGACTTAAAGGGCTCCAAGAAAGAACACAAGTGCATCCAGGGGTTTCCCCTAACAGCAATTCCTGTATCCGCTGCTCTGCTCGCTCCATCAGCTGCATATGAAATGAGGCACATGGATGAGTTTACTATGGAATTGAGGGTAGCAAGCTGGGAGGCAACTTTATCTGAAGCTCCTGCAGCTACTGCACCCTGAAGAGCATCTGCAATCTCTTTTAGGAGATCTCTTTGCAGTCTAGTAAAATGGGTAAGATAGTCGAGCAAACACAGTGCAAAAGTCACTGAACTGTACGTGCACTTCCAGTATCTATCCATGATCCTAGAATCTCTGTTAGAAGGATGAATAAAGGCACACTGACATCCCACTCACTAGGCTGAACAAGGAGGTTACTGTTAGCTGCCTGTCGGGTGCCAGCATCTGCCACATAACACAAGCACTCAGGTCACTCCAGAACAAGTACAAATATGACTTTGTCATTGTCCATGTTGGTGTGAATGACCTGAGCCATACCTCCCTGGACTACATGAAAAGAGACATGGAGGAGCTCTCTGATCACGTAGCCCAGGCCGGTATGACCCTGACCCTGAGTAGCATCCTACCCTCACCAAGAATTATACCACGTTATAGAGAAAAAATTATCAATTTCAACAATTGGCTCAGCTTCTGGTGTCATTTAAAGGGGATCCAGTGTCTGTCAGCCTGGGATGACATGCTCAACAAGCCATGCTACTTTGCTAGAAATGGCTTGCACCTGTCACCCTTAGGCTTTCGAATACTGGCCAAGGCTCTTGCCACCCCCATAGTGCCTTTTTTAGGCAAGGATCAAAAGACAAACCAACCACCGTAAATAGCACAAGTAACAAAAAACTGAGGCTAATGCTACTCAATGCCAGAAGTCTAAACCTCAAAATGCACGCACTCAAGGCACTCCTCAGTATGAAGAAAATCGATACATGTGCAGTAACAGAAACCTAGTTTAAGGCTCCAGAGAGCACTTCAGCACTACCAGGCCAAAAAACCCAAACCGAAATACAAAAGGCGTGGGAGTACCCATATTCATCAAGGATACCCACACCTCCAGGTTAGTGGCAAAGCACGACGCTTCAGAGATCATCCACGTGCAACTAACAATGGGCAAAACTGCTATTCAAATTACAGCTTGCTACAGATCACCCACCATGTCCCAGGACCCAAACTCCACATTCCTGGAAACACTGGGAAACATAAAGGTCCTACCAAACACCCTGATATTGGGTGATTTCAATTACCCAAACATTAACTGGGAGAACTACTCAAGTACAAACTCCCTTCCCCAACATTTCTAGAATTTATAAACTCAAATGCCCTGGATCAACTGGTTAACACCCCTACCAGAGGTGACAACATATTGGACCTGGTCATCACCAACATGGGTGACCGGTGTTCCACGCCAGAGGTTAACCCCTCGCTGGTTAGATCTGACCATAAACTAATCACTCTGGATATCCACATTCCGCCACCACCCCCAGTCAAAGAAACCACCATGAAAAACTTTTCAAAAGCAAACTTCACGTTACTAAAACCGAGGTGGGAAGTTTCAAAGCCTCCATGCTAAAGGATAACTCTGTCCAAGCTGCAAAATCCTTTACTAATGTACTCTACAGGCACCTACAAGAATGCATGGATCATGTTATCTCAAACAAAACCAAGACTCACTCCTCCAAGAAAAGGAAACCAGTCTGGTGGACCCCTGCCATAAACAAGCTATACAATAGAAGGAGGAAACTAGTACTGAAGAGAGTAAAATCCCAAGAAGGGAAGACATCCCTGATCAGTATCAGCAAGAAACTACGTTCCCTCATAAAATCTTCCAAGGCTAGCTTCGAAAGAAAAAAATGCCATGGACTCCAAAGATAACCACAAGGCATTCTTTAGCTATGTCAAGAATCTAAGTGGCAATTCTCAGATCTGCTCTGAGTTAGTGTAGAATGGCACAAAATACACTGAACCGACCGATATAGCCAACATCTTGCCAGACAGGTTCAGTGCAAACTTCACCCCCCCTCTCACCCCCAAAAGGGCCCATAACTATACCAGAAGAATGTAGTGCCCCTGAAATCACAGACATTTGAGTTAAAACAGCCCTCTCCAAAGCCAAAAACACAGCATCAATGGGACCGGACGGTGTCCCAGGCTGCGCCCTACACGAGCTCAAAGATGAACTAACCCCTCACCTAAACACACTGTTTAAACTCAGCCTCTCCACAGGCTACATGCCCACGGAGTGGCGCACAGCAATGGTTATCCTGCTCCACAAAGGTGGAGCCACAACGGACCCCGGGAACTATCGCCCTATAAGCCTGACTAGCTTGGTCTGCAAAGCTATGGAGCACATCATCATGGACCTCATTAACAGAGACATTGGGGACCTCCAAACACTGGACCCTACCCAGTCCGGCTTTGGTAAGGGCAGATCATGCCTCCTAAACCTGGTGGACTTCTTTGAGACAGTTACCAAGGCTATAGATGAGGGAAAGGTGGTCCACACAGCCTACTTAAACATTGCAAAGGCCTTCAACACCATTCCCCACTCAGGTATTATCGACAAGCTCACCAGCCTGAACATAAACCCCTACATCAAGAGATGGTTTGCCAACTGGCTCACGGACATTACCCACATGGTAAGAGTTGCGGGAGCTAGATCTGACTCTAAATCGGTTACAAGTGGCATTCCCCAGGGCTCAGTCCTAGGACCCCTCATGTTCGGCATATACTTCTCGGAGGTACAGGCAAGCACAGGAGGACTATGGCTGACCAAGTTCGCAGACGACTGCAAACTAGGGGCTATAATTGACTCTCCGTCTGACACAGACATCCTCCAAAAGGCTCTCACTGAGAAAGATACCTGGTGTCAAAACCATGGCCTGAAGCTAAATGCCAAAAAGTGCATAGTCATCCCCTTTGGAAAAAACAAAGTACGCACAAACTACCACATAGCTGGTAGCCCCTAAATACGGAAGACGTAATAAGGGATCTGGGGACCCAAGTAGATAGTAATCTCACCTTTGATAATAACATTGCCAAAGTGGTTAGAAAATCCTTCTATGTGGCCCACCTAATCACAAAAGGATTTGCATCCAGATCGAAAGAGGTCATTGGGCCCCTCTACGCATCATTCATCAGACCCATCATAAGAGTACAATGCCCCATTTGGGATGTACCTTACAAGACATCTGCAACAACTGGAAAGACCACAGAAGTACCTCACCAAGAGGATCACTGGCCTCAAGCAGATGCCCTATGCAGCTCGATCGAAGAAACTCCAGCTGTACTCAGTTGCATACCGCCTACTCAGAGGTGATCTCTGCCTGACATACAAGGCCATGTCCAACCCAGAATTGATGGACACGCTCCACCTAAGGAAAACCATATCTCCTTCAAGCCACATTCTCCAGGGATCTAAACCTCTCCACAACAATAAATAGGACGTGTTGGAGGCATAGATTCCTGTCCCAGAGACTTCCCATGCTCTGGAACAAGATTCCAATCTACATTAGGCAGAGCTCCTCGCTAACCCTCTTCAAGAGAAACCTTGACGAGTGGATGGGAAACAAAGTTTACCCCAGGGATCACTTCAATGCCTCTGCTAGACAGAGGCACAGGGAACTAATCTAAGGGGGCGATGAAAGCCAACACATTCTGGCTAGGCTTATACATGCCTTCGGAGAGACAGCCTAGTATCTACCTATGAACCTAAGAAGTTTATGAAATTTCCTTTTTGGTGGTGGCTGCCGCCACCACCATGACATCAACTGGCACTCCCTTGGTAAAAAAAGATTTTTCCTGGGGGGCATAAATAAATTTATTAGGCCTCCTCGGGACAGGCTCCATGGTATCCGGAGACTCCCACACCCTTCGTGAGACCAGCTCCATAAGGTCATTGAAGGGCGGAGACACCCAAGAGGTGGAGGGCTGAGACCAGAAAGCCTTCAGGAGAACCAACTCGTCTTCAGTAGGGTTGGTGGACTGCCAGTCACTCCTCTGCCTAAGGATTTCTAATATCTCAGCAAAAGAGATATCCTCAGAGGGGGACCGTGGGGACCCTTCTGATTCATCCAAGTCTGCATCGGATGTGAGAGACTCCTGTGGGGTGTCTAAATGTTTCCTCTTACAGATTCTCTTCCTGGGAACCTCATCAGTGGGAACTTCTGGTGAGGTCTCGTAAGAGCAGGGACCACCCAATAGGGCTTCCTGAGGCTCTGGGTCTCTATGCTTAGCAAGGATCTGTGAAGCAGAAGCAGACACAGGTGCTTTTGGGGAGGAGGTAGCCGGACCTGAAGTCGAAGATATCTTAGGAGACATAACTCTCATCATGGCTTTGAAGGCACCTCTGCTCCGATGAGAAGGGACCGACAGATCCAAGGAAACAGTCGATACCCCCTGGCACCGGGACAGTGGGCTCCAAGCCAGAGGTAGGAGCCAAGCTCATCAATCCAACTATCCTCCCCGGACCTGACCAGAGAGTATCTGCTCCTAGATTCCTCGATCGGTGCCGGAGATGTCAGAGTAAACAGAGCCGAGGACACTAGAGTAAGCGTTGGCTCCGAAGGCTCAATGATCAAGTTCGACTCCTCCGGCTCCGAAGGACCGGTATGGCTTGGAGGAGGAAAAGTAGTAGATGGTAAAAGGGTCTTCAGTTCCAAAGTCATTTGGGTCGGAGCTGATAAAAATTTAGCCAAGGCCGTTGCCTGTAAAAGCTTCTGCACCGCACGATCCACATCCAAATCGGAAAGGCTTATCGAAGACTGAAATGAGTGGATAGGAGATGGTACAGATTGCAGGAGTGGAGATTTAAGCACTTCATATACCGGTTCCAGGACCGGGGACTGGCTCTGAAAGGACAAGACTGTCTGCTCCGAGGGATGTTGAGCCAACGTTGATGTTTTTTTTATTTTTTTACAGTATAAGCCTTAGAAGACTTTGAAGATTTACTAGACCTGTCCTGGTTGCTCAAAGCTTCTTGAAAAGACGGTTTGACTAAACCTCTATTAACTTTCTCTTTCTCTCCTGAAGAACCCTAGAAGAGAATGAATGACAAATGGAGCAGCTTTCCTGAAAGGGCAATGCTCCCAAACAGTATACACAATTTACATGGCTGTCAGTGACCGACATTTTCTGTCCACATTTTGGACATTTCTTAAACCCTGATTTAGGGTGTTTATCCTTATCCTGGTCAGCCATACGGGAACACACAATCTCAAGAGCGGGTACTGTAATGAACAGGACACACCCAAACAACTATCAAACAAGCCCTTTAAAACTATGGGGTAAAATACTATTAAGCACACACACACACACACACACACACTATATTTATCTAAGCACTCTAAGATATATATATATATATATATATATATATATATATATATATATATACTCAAGAGCTGTGACAGAAAGAGTCACTATTCAAAGGCACACAACTACTAAAACTACAGTAAAGATTTAACAAAGCCTAAACTAAAACAAGGCCAAGAGAGCTAATAACTAGTCATGAAAAGGCACACCAAGGAAAGGAAATCTACACAATAAGTTATAAGAGCTAAGCTAAGTCTAAATAGAGATATATCAAAAAATTTCTATAAATTTGTGGAAACAAAATTTTGTACTGGCCTGAGCTATGCGAGGAATGTCCGATCTATTGCAGTGGCAAACTAGATCTGAGGTAACTCTAGGTGCATCATGGGATAGGGACTTGGCCTCGAGCTGTCTGAAGACCTCAAGTTTTGTTGTAAGCCGACTCGGAGCCGAGGATCAGCTCCGAACCCCATCTGTAAGAATGAACGTCGAGATAGAACAACTTCACCCCAAAAGGCAAACTATCTAAACATGACTGTGCGGTCTGTACTGCTTAGCTGAATGCCCACAATGCTCTAAAGCAGTAGTAGCATACATCAACAAAAGAAAAATGGCAGTAAATAATACAAGCCATTAAACCATTCATGAGCTTTTCATCATACTTTGTGCAGCAAAGATAAGTATGTTGCTTCACATTTTATAAACCGGTGCCATTTAATAAATGGGATTCTCTGTAGATGAGGGAAAATAAATAAAACACAGAATGACATGCAGTCTTTAGTGCAACTAAGGAACAAGTACAGATGTGCAAGTATTTAGCATAAAATGTTTGGCTTTTTCTTTATGTTCCTGCAGTCATTATATAAAGATTAAAAGTATCACAATGGTCCTGTAAGCTGGCTCCAGATTCTACCCTCAAGTGGACACTGCTTCACTTTGTCAGACACTTAACAGCTGCGTGCTTACCAGTTATGAGCCATGGGAGCTTGGTATCCAGGTTGTAAGTGGGTAGTTGTGTGTATGTGCATATATAGACAGACATACATACAGACATATATACAGAGAGAAAAACAAGAGTAATTTATTCAATTGATCAGTACTGAACAAATGCTGACAAAAGCATGCTGGCATTTGTATGAGGAGATAACGGTACAGCAGGGGTGGGGATTTACCCTTTCCCCAATGTTGTGCGATCTCAGAGTTAGTGTACATATAATTAGGAGGTGGCATGGTGTGGCTTGTCCCCTGCATAAAACATTCTTTTCTGTTTAGGTTTCGAGTAATTCTTTTCTGGCTCAATTATTTTTGTATTTTGAAATTTCTGTTTGATTAAATGAAAGATATATATCTGCTTATATATACTTGTGTGTATAATCAGACAAACAGGAAGAAGTAGACACTGCATTAACAAACTCCCTGAACCAGGGTTCAAATATACTGCATAAGCAATTAGAAGCTTATTTACTTACTTATTCCATCTATCCCTTGTTGACCAGGTTAGTCTCACTAGGCTAGTAGCTAATTTTCAGGGGAGACCTGAGGTGGTATTTATACAACTGGGGGACATTTTGCCAGGGCATTGGAGAACCTCCCCTACTCTTTCTGATAGATGCTGTTGGATCTTTTACATTCACCTGAGCTACCACCAACTCAAGCAGATGAGATCCAAAGGATGGTATGCTTTAGGTGTGCAGCATACACCTTATGCTGCACTGTAGTGTTAGCACTCAATCTAGCTGATGTTGGAATAGAACCCATAGCCTTCGGCACCACAGACGAGTGTGCTACCTATTGCACCACTTTTGGAAGCACAAGTCTTTGTCAAATTTTAGAATCTCAGCAATAAAGTAATACATGCTTCAACTAGGATTCAAATCATGACCTTCTGTCTGTTCCAACGTTAAGCTGCTGACATTGTGAAGAAATGGCCAAGCTGAATCTTCATATTGCTGTTGTACATATGATTCCCAGAGAAACAGATCTATGAGAACAGAAGAGGTGCAACTACACATTTTCTTATTTACAGGTGTGCATCGATTAACGTCCTTCAGCACGTCAGACCACGTTTAAGTCCATACTGTATTAAATGGACGTAAATGTGGTTGTAAAGAATACAGTGTTTGCGCAACGTCCATGCCACTTAGCATTCTATGGAATAAAACCTGTCCCAGACATTAAGTGGCACATACCTGGAATTTACATTTTGAATTATTTTTTCAATAAGGAAATAAGCTGTTCCCCCAGCCCCTTTTCATCCATAAACAAAGTATACTATAGAGTGTGTATAGTATTAAGCAGAAGAACATCTTCCGCTCACAACACAATACACGATCAAAGACAGGAAAGAAAACACTGCATCAGCAAACTCCTTGGAAACAATACTCAAATGGATGCATCATTTATAAAGTTTCTGAGAACACAAGCCGTGGTCAAAGTGGATATAAAACCACCAAAGCATGCAAAACAAGTCAGTCTCTGCCACCATCTCCACTGGCAGCACATACAAAAGCTGAATGTCAGATGCTAAATGGCATGTTAGTTTGTGTAATTGGCTGTTATATGTAGCTTTGATAGTGTACTCTAGTTATATAAACACACAATGTAAACAGTTTTCTTTAGGCCACACTGGTCCCCAGTATACAAACAGTTAAACTGCTGTTACTGCTAATATGTTTACCATGGTCCTTGAACAGACTAGGACTCAACAAGGCTGAAAGTCACTGTTATCTCATTGGTATCATATAAGACAACACTTGTGCCTTCATTTAGAAGGTAATGCAGGCAGCCCACTGGTACAGAGACAAGGCTTCACTGAAAGTTTTTAGTGACCTTGGTCAGACTACCAGTTTGGTTGCCAGACGGCTATCTGAGGGACGAAAGAATGAGCAGTTGAAAGCCAGCCCACATTCCTTGACTAGGGTGGGGGTGATGTTGGGTGGGGGGCACAGAACTCTTCCTCAGGGGACACCAAACAGTGACTGGAAATCAGCTCCTGAAGCAAATACTATTTGAGCAGCACAGACCTAGCTATCTGGCATGGGAAGAAATGCTCAATACCTATACTGTTCCACCATACACATTTGCAAATGTTCCTCATAAAAAAGTAGGGAAAAATACAGTATAAAAGCCAGATCTCTTATTATGATGACAGATGACTGTCTGACACTGAACCAACAAAGGACTACATCTACCCAAGAGGAATAATGAATGAAGGTATAAGGCAGGCTAGAAACTGAGCAGAGAAAACTTAATAAAAAAAATGCAAGCACAGCATGGGCCCAGGTTAACTAAGCACAAGTCTAAACTATCCAGTTACAACAGGAAAGAGTAGCTACTAACAGTGAAAGAGAAGTGATGTTAAAACATCTAATGTTATATTCTTTTTTTTTTTCCACAGCATTTGATACTTCATACAGCTGACCATCAGCTGCTAAACTGCCTTTCCTCATTCACTGGGACTACCAAGCCAGTCCAGCACAAATTCTGACAAATGTTGAGGGACAAAGATGAGATTAAGGTGTCCTTGGGGAGAGTCATACTGTTGCCAAGAAGTGTTTTCTTTCAATAAATCCAGCTCCTACGTGTACCAGTCCCATGCTAGGGTAGGAAAGGAGTGCAGATTTTGATGCCATATCATCCATGTCTTGGAGCCCTGCCCTCCTGAGGATCACACTCCAGCACATTGTCCACAGGGGATTAACTGTCAGGGTGCATCAGGGATTCTCCCCACACATCATCCCAACCTGTACTGCCAAAAGCCCAAGCAACCATTTGGACTTTGGTCATCTATGCTATAGTCTAGGCTTTATCTATCTACACCACCAGTGCAGACTTACCTAATGTAACAGTCACGTTCATTAAAGTGCTTTATCTAAACACTAAAAAGCAAAGCTGATAAACAATGAAAACAGTTCAAACTTCATGACTGAAAACTGTCTGAATATGTCAAAATAAAAACATTTAAATTGAAAGACAGAATATATGCAACTACCTTTATATCTTGTAGCAACATAAAAAGTGCATTAAATTAATTTCAGAAGAAAAGCAGCAAACTTTATAAACTAAGAAGTCAAAGAACTACAAGACTGTAAAAATGCCGAACAAAGATATATATGTACTGCATTATTTCCATCCCTTCTGCCACTGCGTGAAAATTGAGCTAAGATCTAAGTCATTGCAGGAAGCCCAAGGGGCAGATTAACTGTAGCTTGGGCTCTGGGCAGTTTGGAAATTATGTCACCACCACAGAACACAAACATATGCATAAATGCACATCACCTTTTTGGTTCACCTTCCTGACAGTCTTAAACATATACTTATTTGTTTTAAATTATATTTGCTGTTTAATAAAGTAATATTTGTTAGCATGCATTTTATATTTCTATTCTTGAGAATTCTTCCAGTAAGAAGTGAAACAAATGTTACAAACCAAAAAAACTGATCATTTCAGAACATTTGAATGATAAAAGACCCTCAAAATGCTGCCATTGTAATCCACTAATGTCAGTACTCATCAATTACAGTCACTTTGTGTATACCTTTTGTGTCTTAAAGTGATAAAAAATTGCCACAGAAAAAGTCTAAAATGCTTTACACAAATGTACTGGTTCTGCAAAGCCAGACTGACTGTTTAACTATCGTGACAGCAGTCGGTCTTTCCTCCAGTACCCAGTGATTACAGTCATGTTGTTGACTGTGTGCAGCTTATATTTCTATTCGACTATGGTAAATAATAATAGTAATAATGGTCACAATGACACCTTTCACGTTTATTACACACACTCAGACACACACGGAAGCTGCAGTAAAGTAATCCAGCTTATTTCACAGAAATGCACACAAGCCTTGCAAGGCCATTTTACATACCGTTTAAAATGAGAAAATAAAAGAAAAAGTTACTTTTATCCACACAGTAAGTTCTATCCCCACAGAGTACTTATGCCCACTTTGTTAAAGGACACCACGGATGTCCCATTGTGATTAAAAAAATAACCATAGCAATGAATTTCAAGTTTGTTTCACATACTTGCACACATACAGCTTACATAACATAAATGTACACTAGTCCTAAAAAGCTGTATTAAAGACTGTTTTAAAACAGCACAGAACAGGATAAGTTGCTTTCATCCACAGACAGTTTGCCTAAATCCCTCCCAGCAGTTATAGTCACTTTGCTAATGCAGTGCACTTCACACATGTGACTGTGCTAAAAATAATGGTCTCAGTAATGTATTTCAACATTGCTTCATAGAAACATACAGTACAGTAAAATCAAAACTGCTCTCAATAATGGGGTATGGTTGGGCTGTGGAACCTGCCATTCATGAACAAAAGTTTATGTTCTGCTTTGTTTTGTACCATTTTGTTTTGTACTATTAACTGACAAATTAAAATACCAGTTCAAATTATATATTCAGCTGAAACAGCAAACGCATTACTGTTGAAACACCAAAATGTGTGGAAGACTGATACTACAAAAAATTTCTAAAAAGCCTGCAAACAGTTTCCTCTCCTTTTCTTTCATAGGGGCGTACTTCTGTCTTACGTTTTAGCAGTATGTCTTTCTTTTATACATGGCTTTTCAATAATGTTTCCATCCCTCCCCTTTCAACTGTCTGCCATGTCTCCATCTCCTTCCTTCATATTACAGCTGTAACAAATACAGAAAGTGCACTAGTCCTCCAATTAAACTAAAGAGTAGCATAAAAAACATTACTTTTCTTTAACAATTTAAATTATAACAAATGAGGTTATGCTTCTCTCGGTCTTTCCTCCTGTACCTAGCGTTTATAGTCATGTTGTTGACTGTGTTAAAAAATAATAATTGCTATAAGCTTTCTTGCAGAGTTTCTCTTCAGTTCTAGTGTCTAATCTGTGAATTCCACTTTCAGAATCTTTCAAACTGTAACATGTGAAAGCTACATGCTTGCTTTCTTTCTTTCATTCTGTAGTTTTGTGTAACATATGCACTTTGTTGGCTATAGCAAGCTCTCTGGCTGCTGTCTGTACAAAAAATAAAAACTGACTTAGAAGTTGTCAGGCTGCTGCAGCTCCCACCCCCTCCAAAAAAAAAAATCATAATTTAAAGGTGACACAATATTTCGTGGCTGCCTGTTGAAGCTTCTACAAAACACTGGGCTGTTTAAATGTATGCATCCAGGTGTGTGTTTGCCCCTTCCCGTGTCACTGATCTTCCTTATACCATCTGATGATGCCACAAAAAGCAACTAGCCCTTTAATGAAGAGTCAGCTGCAGTAGAGTAATTTTTAAGTGTTCTATTTTCTAACAACCTGTCACTTTCACTAACATACTATCTGTAATGCTGGATTCTTTTAGAAGCGTTACTCTTGCTTAAAAAAAAAGATTTTAAACAAGAACACTACCGCCAGCACTGGAGACCAGTGAATTATTCATGAAGGCAGAAACAGAATGCAGCTGCTGTTTTCCATTGTGTGCCTTTGTTCAGCAATTTAAATTAAAAAAAAAAAGTAACAGTGGTATTGCTTGTACCCAGAAAACTGTGCAGGTCAAATGTAACAGAGAATGAGGTCATGCATGCAATGACAAATCAACTGGATACATTAGTGCAACTTTTTGGAAATGTTTAAATCTAGGTCTAGATGCTACAGTGGCCCTTGGGAGATGCACGCTGAAAAAAGTACAGTTGTGTACCTACCATAAATGTAGATGTTCGAGTGTATTCACTGTTGCAGTCATTACTCTTGTGTTATCCTGCTGGCAGGCTACCATCAGTCGGCCAGAATTCCAAAGTCTAGGTCCGGCGTCAGTTGCTGTCGCCTCTTCCCTGACGTCAGTGCGCCAGGGGTATAAAAGATGCAGCCAAAGCCATTTTCTTCAGTTTTTCTTGCCCCAGATGTCAGGTGCCCCCAAATTGGAAGACTGCAAAATATGCCAATAAAAATGCAAGCACAAAAATAACATTTCCTTCATCTACAAGCAAATACATCAAATAGGTTGTATAGGATAGAGAAGTGCAGATAAGTCCCAGCAAAGAAAAGGGGGATGGTGGGTAACCTGGACTGCAACAGTGAATACACTCGAACATCTACATTTATGGTAGGTACACAACTGTACTATGTTCATCGTGTTTCACTGCTGCAGTCATTACTCTTGAGTTGAATCCCAAAGCTGAGAAAGGGTGGCTGGGCTAAATAGGATTAGGAGAAGCTATAAGGCCCTGCAGAACTGCAGTGGCAAAGCCTGCTCTGGATTTAGAGTACAGAGGTAAGTGGTAGTGCTTTGTGAAGGTGTGCACTGAACTCCAAGTTGCAGCCTCTAAGATATCTTTGGCTGGTACTCCTCTGAGGAAGGCTGCTGAAGTGGCTGCTGCTCTTGTGGAATGAGGCCTAATGCCCTTAGGCACTCATTTGCCATGTTGAAAATAGCAGAAAAGGATGCAATGGCCTATCCATTTTGAAATAGTCTTGTTTTGAGATAGTCTTTCCTTGTGATCCTGCAGCATATGACACAAAGTTGCTCAGTCTTTCTGAAAGCTTTAGTTCTGTCCAAGTAGAATCGAAAAGTACAGTTTTGTACCTACCATAAATGTAGATGTCCGAACTGGATAGCATCTGCAGTCATAACAAGTGGTAGTGCTCTGATCCTGCAAGAAATCTGAGGTATCTTCTGCAGATTGGTCGATAGCACGCAGGCATGCCTCTCCTTCTTGAGACGAGTTATCAGCCGGGCATCTTTGCCCAGCATGGGGCAGTTGGTGGGTGCTGTAGGGTTTTGATTTTGAAATGTATGATGTATTTACAGGACAGGTCGAGAATTGTCTTCTCCAACTTTTTTCCTTTGGAACTAGGAATAGTCTTCTTTAGAACCCCTTTCCTTGTTCTGGCTAAGTTGGCACTCTTTCCAACTCTTCCCTATGCTTGCTAACTCTGTTTTCTGGCGAGATTTTCTGTTTTTGATTCCTCTGTAGATTTTTTGGAGGTAAAGCTGGTAAAGTGTGAAGTGAAACTGCAACCTTGATCTGAAACTTGGTAAATCCACTTGTGTTTGTTATGTAGTGCTGAAATAACTTTAAATGGCCAGAGAGTTCCTCTAGAGGAGCTTGCTATTTGTCTCCTGGGTAGGCACTGTTAGGTTCAGTGTAGTGGGTTGTGTTGATGTAGCACTGTGCTGTGTGCCTGCTCTCATCCTGTGGCTGTGTCTGTGCTCTGTTGTAGCCTCTACCTCCGGGATTGGTTTCCCCCTCGAACGCCTTTTCTTGCCCCTTGAAATTCTAGAGTCAGGAAGGGACCAATTTTTAAGTACAGTCTCTTGAAAACTCAGTTGAACCTGCAAGAAATCTTTAACAGTTTGAACAGATTTTGCCTTCTTTTCTTTCTTCATAACCTGCCAACTTGTACCAAATCCACTTGTTCTATTATCCACATAGCAATCTAGCATCTTATCTTTCTTTAACATGATAGAAGCCTCTTGTTCCTCGCACCATGTTAGTTATGGTTGTGCCAATCATGGCTGGACTCCAATACCCACTACATACATACATATAGCCAAGAAGGAATGGTTGCTAACCTGTTGAATTTTATTTAACTATCACTCTATCATTCAATTTTATCAAGAGATTGTGGTTTGGTTAGTTTAACTCTGGTAGATCATCATGTAACTCTTGGTAGCTTATCAATAGTGTCCTGAACAGTGAGCTGCTCTAGCTGAGAGAGGCTAAAGTAATCTTTTACCCACCCGTCTACCTGCTTCCTTTCCTGGGATATAGTTGGTTTTAGCTGTGGTCTGGGCGGCTACGCCTTTGGGATGGTGGGGCAAGTGGGGCCTTTCGCAAGGCCTCCTTAAAGGTGTGGATGATATCTGGGAGGCCCCCTGTAAAATCATTTGGCAGGCTGGGGGCAGAGGTCTGGAGGTATAGCTACATCATTGCCATCATCCACCACAGAGAGAACAGGGAGGTATTCTGGGAGGGTGCTGGCTGGGGAGGTGAGTTGTCCTGTTCTGTTTCGGGAGTCTTTGTTCCCTGTTGAATCCATGTTCTCTGGATGGACATGCAAGGCTTCTAAAGGAGAATTCTGGTGGGAAGGAAATGGATGGGGATTTCAGAGCATGAGAATCTTCAAAATTGGAGATCCAGCTCTGGCTGGTCAGAGTTATGTCTGATCCGGGTGCTAAGAATCAGGTCTCTCTCTCTTGGGCTGAGGGCCTGGCCTCAGGTCTCTTCTCCTCTGCCTACTGAGATTAAATCTTCAAGGAGATTTAAAGAATCCTCTAATTAAAGAAGATAAAGGGTTTAAAGAAAGCATTTTTAGTAGTAAAGAGGCCTGATGTGGGGGCTTAACAAAATGTTTTAGTAGTCTTGGTTAGCACTGTTCTGGCGTAAGGCCTTAATGACAGGGCTGCTGGAGGATAAGCAGCACCCACGTGGCTGGGGTAGGTAAATCCAAGGGATGTCGCAAAGAGAGTAGGTAGGGCCTCTGAAAAAGGTACTCAAATCAGCTGTATTTCAAGAGTTGCAGCAGGGCCTCAGTTGCAAGAATAGGTTCAGCTGTACTTTTGATCAGTTGTGGGTCGGCTCAAGCCGGTTTTCCCGTGATGTCGGTTTTACCGTTGCCTTCGCCGTGTTCGTGACCGCGAGTGTCGGCCTTACCTTTATGCTTTTGTCGGAGAAAACTGTTCTGCAATGTACGCATAACGTACTGCCCATCGATTGTTGAAACTGTTCTGGCAACCCGCACCGCTGCCTGCCGCTCGGCTGGCAAAAGAGGCACAGGTCACAGTAGAGTGAAATCTTAGAAGGAATAAACAAGGCAGAAGGTAAGAAATTCAATCTTTATTAGGTATTTGTTTCTGTAATAAAGAGTTGTTAACTTTTACCAGTCGGCTGAGGCAAGGTTCTAGTATTCTAACAGGTAATTTAGAAGTCTTCCCGATGGGCGCGCAGAAGTAATTCTGATCCGCGGCGCATCGCACTTGCTTAACAGGCTTGCCTGGCAAGAAAGACCAAGGAAAAAGACGTCACGAGGAGATGCTGCTACACCAAGACCAACAGAGAACTTTGGACTTGGAGGCGACATTTGCATGGGTTGACCCGACCCTGAAGACCAACGACTCTGAAGGGGTCTGCCATGAAGGACATCTGCCTGTGCATGTCCAAAGAATGCAGAATTTTCTCACCCTTGTTCTGTGGATTAGGATAAAAGGTTGGCAAGTGAATGGTTTGGTTAAGGGCCACACTGGACACCACCTTAGGCATAAATGTAGGGTTTGTCCTCAGAGAAACCCAGTCTGGATGAAAAATTATGAAAGGTTCCACAGCCATGAGTGCTTGTAACTCAGAGACTCACCTTGCAGAGGTTATTGCTAGGAGCAGAGCTGTTTTCCAGGATAAGAATTTTATATTTGCTGTTGATGCTGGCTCGAAAGGAGGCAGTGTGAGTTTTTCCAAAACATAATTGAGGTCCCAGGCTGGAATTGCTGCTCTCCTTGGAGACCTCATGTTTTTGGCCCCTCTGAGGTACTGCCTTATTAAAAGGATGAGAAAAGATAGGTGGTTCCGTACTGTAATGGGCTGAAATGGCAGAGGCATGAATCTTAATTGATGAGAAGGAAAGGCCTTTGTTCAGCATCTCAGTTAGGTATTGTAAAATCTGAGGGATATTTGGTACACACGTGTCAATGCCTTGTTCCTGGTTCCAAGCATAGAATCTCATTTTTCTGCATAAGATTTTCTGGTGCTGGGCCTCCTGGCCTCCAAAATAACATCCATAACAGCTTTTGAAAGTGGAGTGTTCTGAATGGCTACATTATCCACCATGCTGCCAGATTTAAGGTCCTAAGTTGGCTGTGCAGAATCTGACTGTTTTGTTGGGTCAGCAAGTGAGAAGTTAGAGGCAATATCCATGCTGGACCTTGAGACAAGCTCTTTAGGATTGGGTACCAGTGCTGGTGTGGCCAGTCTGGTGCAATCAGTATCATTTTTGGCTTCTCTTGTCTGACCTTTAGGAGTACCCTGGGAAGGAGAGGCAGTGGGAGAAAAGCATATACCGTTAGTTTTTGCCAGATGAAGGATAGGGGGTCCACTTTCCATGCTTGCTTGTGATAAATCCTTGTGCAAAATCTCTGCAACTGGCAGTTGTGAGGGGAGGCAAATAGATCTATGTCTGGGCATCCCCATTTCCTTATTATCATGCTGAAGACTTGTGGATCCAGTTTCCGTTTGTGGGGATCCATGAGGTTTCTGCTTAGTTCGTCTGCCAGAGTATTTGTTTTTCCTGGCAGGAATTGTGCTTGCAGGTGAATTTGAAAAGCCAATGCTGTGTCCCATAAGGTCATTGCTTTTCTGCAGAGGGGGTAGGAATGTGTACCTCCCTGCTTCTTTATGTACCACATGACCGTAGTGTTGTCTGTCTTTATCAGTAACTGTCCTGGATGAAGCAGGTCCTTGAAAGCTGTCAGGTCATTTTGAACAGCTAGCAACTCTTTTTGAATGATGTGAAGATGCATCTGGTTTGCAGGCCATGTGCCCTGTATACATTTTCCTGCCATATGGGCTTCCCCAGGCATAATCTGATACATCTGTTGTCAGTGTCTGTCCGGCTGTGGGTAAACTGAATGGCAGACCCTTGTTGTGGTGACAGGCTTCTGCCCACCATTGAAACTCATGTTGCAGGCAGGGAATGAGTGCAATTACTGTCTCCAGGCTGTGGCAATGCTGAGTCCAAACACTTTTTAGATACCATTGTAGTTTCCTCATATGCAGTCTGGCATATGGAATTAGTAGAATGCAGGATGCCATGAAACCCAAGGCCTGCAGGATTTTCCTTGCACATAGGTGGGTTTTTGTTGCCAATTTCTTGAAGTAAGAAGTCAGTTGCTTTTGTTTGTCTGGCATGAGATAAGCCATCTGGGCAGTTGAATTTAAGCTTTTACCCAGGAATATTATCTCTTGAGAGGTCACTAGTTTTGATTTCTTTTCGCTTACTGTGTATCCTAAGCCAATTAGTAATCTTTTTACAAACGCCAGATGCTTTAGAAGAATGTCTTTGTTCTCTGCTTGAATTAGGCAGTCGTCCAAGTAGGGATATATTTGAATTCCTTTTTGTCTGCAAAACGCAATTACTGGTGCCAGGCATTTTGTGAAGACCCTGACTGCAGTAGATAAGCCAAAGGGCAGTGCAGAGAACTGGTAATGCATTAAGCCAGCTATGAATCTGAGATATCTTCTGCAAGACTGTCTGATTGGGACATGCAGGTATGTCTCTTTTAGGGCCAAAGTTACGAGCCAAGCCTTCTTGCCCAGCATGGGCAGTAGCTGCTGTACAGTCACCATCTTGAATTTTGGAACTTCCAGAAACGTATTTAGTATAGGCAGGTCCAGTATTGGTCTCCAGGTTTTGTTCTTTCTGGGTACTAGGAAAAGTCTGGAGTAAAATCCTTGCCCCTGCTCTTGTAGTGGTACTCGCTGAATGGCCCTCATGTCCATGAGGGCTGTAATTTGTTTTTGTGCCTCTGCCCATTGATTGTGTGGCAGGTCTGGCATACCTTTTTGACCTTGGTAGAGTGTAAAAATGGAACCTGCAGCCTTGGGACACTATGTTCAGGACCCATTTGTCTTGGGTATCCATTTGCCAATTTGATGAAAAAAGTGCTAATTTTCCCCCTAAGGGGGCTGCCAAAAGAAAAGTGCTGGTACTGGTAGAGGAAAGTCATTGGGAATGTTTCCTGTAAGGTTGTGATTTGTCTTCTCCGCCTTTGGAGGTAGGAGCACCCCATTGTTTAGGCCTGTATGAACCTTGGGATTGAGATCTGCCTCTGGGACGCCTGTATCTGCCTCTTTGTGGTCTGTCTGACACTGGAAAGGACCAATTTTTGGAAGGCCAGTTCCTGCTAAACCTGGGTGGCTGTACCTGTAGGAAATCCTTGACTGTCTGCATGGATTTTGCTTTATCCTCCATTTTTTTCAACACCTCTTCTGCTTTAGTACCAAACAAAGTATCATGCTGTAATGGTGCATCTAATAATTTTGCTTTAACATGATCAGGCAGAGACTGTTCCTTTAACCAAGCATGCCTTCTAACAGAACCTGTAACAGCGGCCCTGCAGGAGGCCTCCAGTGAATCATAACCACATTGCAAAGTATGCTTTCCCACTTGTTCACCTGCATGCAATAAATATTGCAATTCCTTGTTCTCTGAACATTCAGTATTTGTCAACAATTTCTATTTAAGCAGTGACAGTAAATATTGCTGATATTTAAGCATATGAAACTGACAATTTAAAGCCCTTACAGCCAGGGTAGCAGAAGTGTAGACTTTTTCCCCCATCTGTCTAGAGCCCTGGAATCCCTATCAGAGGGGACAAGGTTTTTTGCAGTGGAAGCTTTAACCCCCTTGGGACCCTGAGATATAGTTTCGGGGTCAGCAGTGGGGTTTTTATATAGGAATTTATGAGAATCAGGGACCCTGTAGTATCTGTCTCGCTTAGCAGGTGCAGGGGGTAAAGAGTCTGGGGACAAGCCAGATTCTGAAAACACATCTACAGTGTCTAGAACAGGTGGAATAGCAATTGGTCTGTGCTGAGGAAGTAGCAGAAAGTCTCTGAGCCTTTTCTTAGATTCAGAATAATCTTGGCTCTCCTAGTAGAAATGCTCCCTCATGGTATGCAGGGTTTCCCCAAAAGAATAATCCTCAGGAGAAGAGGCTGAAGGAATGGATCCTTCAGCATCAGAATCATCATAGGGAAGCATAGAGTAATCCTGTTCAGAAGAGGAATCAGAGGAAATAGAAATCTGATCAGAAGAATCATACTCTGTCTTTTTGCCTAGGCCTCTTATCAGGAGGGGGATGGGAGCCCCTGATCAAAGTAATTAGGTCTTCGGCCATTTTGAGCATCCGTTTTTTTTAGGCATGGAAGTCTGAGTAGGAGAATGCTGTACTTGTTTCTTTGTCTTTAGTGCTGCTTTAGTCTTTGTCTTTGAAGCTGAAGATGGCTTAATATAAAGCTGTGTAGGTCTGAAGACACCCTCAGAAGCCGATGCCTGCTCAGCGGCTCCGGACCCATCTGAGGGAATGATTTCAGAGTGTCCAATACCTTGAGTATCCTCAGGCCCAGTTGGCTCCTCGTGGGAGTCGGAAGCGGCCTGTGGCTCTGAGGTAGCGGGTGCCAGGGGCTGCGAAAGTGCCTCACTGAGAACCAGCGAACCGGCGCCTGGCCTAGAAGAGGCTTTGTCGTCGGTTTTGGACCTCGGATGCCTATCCTTTTCTTTGTCCTTGCGTTTTTTTGTAAACTCCAGTTGTCGGCTGGTCCGACGGCATTATATAATTAAATCTTCAGCCAAAGTAATGAAATGCAAAATCAAACATACGCTTGATAGTGCGTTGGTTAAATCTAGCACAAAACCGACAACTAGCAACGTTGTGATCAGGGCCTAGGCAAGGAATACAGTAAGAGTGAAAATCCTTATGAGGTATTTGCTTCCCACAAGAAATACAATTGTTAACTTTTTCTGACATCGGTCTGGAGCAAGAAAAAAGTTTCCCCAATGGGGTACTTAGCTTTAATGAAGATTTTGGTTCTGAAATTCGGATTCGAAAATCTCAGGAGTCGGCCGACCGGCACTTGCGAACTGCTTTTGCTTCGGGCACCCCACGGCAAGAAAGACTGAAGAAAATGTCGTTGGCTGCATCTTTTATACCCCTGGCGCACTGATGTCAGGGAAGAGGCGACAGCAACAGATGCCGGACCTAGACTTTGGAATTATGGCTGACTGAGGGTAGCCTGCCAGCAGGATAACCCAAGAGTAATGACTGCAACAGTGAAACACGATGAACATCAGACAATGCAGCTGCACTGATGAGTAAACAAAGACTTGAACTCATCAGACAGGCAAGACGGTTAAACTCTGAAGGTAGACAGCTTTGTGAATGAGAAACTGTATTGTTAACATCCCAATAAAATACTTCCATTTCTATAAATAAGAATTTCTTGTTGCAGGCTTTTGGGCTTCCAGACTAATATGCAAGACATTTTGGCAAGACAGATATGTGACTCAGAGGTTCTCCGTGCTCTGAAACAGGCTCCCCATTTATGTAAAGCAGCGTCCATCCCTAACCCTATTTAAGCGTAACCTTGACCAGTGGATGAGAAAGCAGAAATTCACCCTGGGGTCTGGCCCCCACGTCTATGATACACAGAAGTACACAGTGATGCCCAAACACATTCCCCACATAATCTTTAGAAACTTCCTAACTAACATACCCTCTCCTAATAAATGTCCATGATACACACAGGGACACAACTGGGTTGGACTGCACGGGTAAGCTTATAAAGGCCATGGTGGCCATTAGCCTAGTATATATCTATGAACACCTCATAAGAAGATGCTACTTTTAAGTATCTCAAGGGAATGGAATCACCATTTTTTAATCAAATTACTTAGAGTTACCAAAGTGTTTCCTTAAATAAATAATGACCTGCAGCACCCCTGCTCAAAGCTACAGCACCCTACCCCCCTGTAGCTGTGGGCCCAGGCAGTTGCTTGAATCACCTCTATTATAATCTGCCACTGGCTGGTCCCACCAACATTCCCTTAAGGAATGCAGTAGCATATCCTGTTTAAAATTACCAGCTAAATTTGTAATGTTTGCTGAAAGTGTGCACTAGAGATCAGGTCACTGTTCACAAATCTCACTGACGATACTTCTCTTCAAATCACCAATTCCAAGCCACTATTTCTCTAGCAGTGTGTGCTATGATCAAATACTCAACAAGTTTGCTAGCACTGTCACAGAAATAAACAGCTAGCAAGATGAATGTTAATGGTCTGCCTACCCACAAACCACCTGACCTTATTCTGGTTAAACAAGACACAGATCAGACTGACTTAATGTTTTCAGTCCTATGAATGTATGCTAACAACTGCTTCCTGCGATCCATAAAATGCTCAACAGGCTCTAGGTGGAAGGGGATAAGATGGGAAAAAAAGAAAGGTCAGACACAACATATGCATAAACAATGGCATACTGCACAAACTCCCTCTGTGTTCATGGAACAAGACAGCATTGCAACTCCTACAATTAAAAATGTCTTCTGGTAGAGGTTAACAGTCAGAAAATGAACAGTCTTCTAGGTAAGATATTTCAATATAGCAGAATAAACTGACTGAAGAGGTACTTATCGATTTTTCTGAAGTTCAGAAAAAGGATAATCCAACAAGAAAGTTTCAAATGCAGAACACCTTTTAGGAAATGTTTAACTGTAGATATATATGCTATGGAGGCCCCAGATGATGCAACCTGAAAAGCAGAAAAATGCAGCTGCATTGATGAACACAGACCTGAGCTCATCAAAAGGGCAAGAAAGTTCAACTCTAAAGGCAGTCAGTTTTGTAAATGAGAAAGTTATCTTGTTAACATCACAACAAAAAGTTTCAATATCTGTAAATAAAAATTCCTTATAGCAGGCTTTCGAGCTTCCAGAGAAGGGGATACATTCTTGATTAGAATTATCATTACTGAATCTAAATACAAAAAAAAATCACTCGCATCTAATTACCAACAACTTATAAAGCCAATTACTAGTCTGACAGTTGGAACAAACTCTTCACATCTGCAGGCAGACTAACTTTAATCAAAATGATACTGTTACCTAAAATCTTATTAGTTGGCCAGGCTCTAATAATTCCCCCACCTGTCAAAATTAAACAGAAAATGAATACCTTATTACTCAAATTCCTTTGGTATCCCCCCAAAAAAACAATAATTTCTCTTCTCTGGCACAGCACAAGATGGGATGAAGGAGGTATAGGTTTTCCAAATATTGAACTCTGCAGTTATTAACATAGTACCGTTTTGGAATAATATTTCTTATACATCATATTTGAAATCAATACATGAAACCTTACTTCTTAATAGTAAAAAGACATTGCTTGAAACATATACTCAAATACATACAAACATAGTTAAAGTAGCAAACAAACACTAACTGTACCACAGCTAGGAAGTTTATTATAAAACAGGTAAGCGCTTTCAGGGATGTGCCCCTTCATCAGACCTGATAACTATAGCTATATTTATTTTATACCAGCTGTTGTATTAGTTGGCAGAGGATTTTTGTGTTTTGCATTCTACATACACACATCTTTATATGGATTTTAAAAATATACATTCAAAGTGAAAGGTCAAAACTTGTTCTCACACCTCGTATAAACCAAATATCGCTGTTGTTTAAAAAGTTTCTTTTCTAATCAATTAAGAATTCATTAATAATCATGTTTCCTATTGCTTACACAAATGAATGTTTGATATCTTTTGATATTCAGAACATGTTAGAATTTAAGAAGGGTGACCTATTATATTGGAATCAATTTCTCTCAGCTAATAAAATAAGCTCTGCAGACCATTTCATTAGCAGATATAGTTTGCAAAATTGCAACTGGCTGGACATCCAAACTTGTAAGGATTTTATACATACTAAGCTTGTACCCTCATTAAAGGCATACAATAAGATTAACTTAAAAATCTTGGATTTCATCTCAACAATTAACAGCTCACCCAAGAACACTTCATACATATGTGTTATTTATAAAATTCTCAGAAATGATTTTAGCAAAACAGATGTTTCTTTTTGAAATTATTCAAGTAAAGTTAATAAACAAGTATTCTCAGAAAAAGATAAAAAAACTTTATTTACAGTCGGTGAAGGAATCCACATCTTCCCTGTTTTGGCGTGTACACACATGGAAATGTTTACATAGATTTTTTTTTACCCCAAATAGACTAGCAGTAATGTACAAGAAAGGTGAAATGAAATGCTGGAGATGTGGACACCCTGATGCTGACTGGATACATATGGTTGTTAATTGCAAAATAATTTCCCCAATTTGGTTAGACTTTAAATATCTTTGTAAAGCTCTATGGAATGACAACTGTATAATTTCTGACTCCCTTATCCTTTTCAATGTTCCTGAAGCAATTCCTAAAAAACATTCATTTTTACTATGGTCTATCCTCTCTATAGCAAGGAAAATTACTAAAAATTGGAAATCCCATTCTACTCCTGTCTTTAAAGTTAAGTTTATTCATCTTGTGAAATATATTTGTAAGAATGAGACTGTTACTATAAAAGCAAGGACTAACACAACAACTCATCACGTAATTGCTTAGACAAAATTGTCTAATCTGTTAAAAGAAATATTAAGTGTTCTACATATATTGCCTTTTAGTTGTTATGGACATTGTATAACTTTTTTTTGTTACTATACTGTTAAGTTATTGTGTCATAAAACGAATAAAAAACATTTTGGAAAAAAAAAGAATTAGAACATCGGCAGCTATCCTGTTAAATGAATGTGTGTGTGAGTGGGGGGGGGGGGGGGGGGGGGTAGTACAAGATCTTGGCTGTAGCTGTAGGAATGTATTTTCCATGATGAGCAAGCACAGATTACATTGTCTAAGGTAAGAGAGAACCCATGGGTGTCCTACCCAATATGAAGCCACCAAAATCAGAATGACTTTCTCCTTGTTTTCAGGAGAACTCTCTGAAACAAAGTAACACAAGTCAGTGTACAGCACATCTGCTTCTCAGGATATCAAGAAAGCATATTATTTAAACTTTATTAGATCACAGTTTACATAACACAGGTACACAAACTAAAAGAAGGAAAAACAACCACAGTGATATCCGCATTATTTTCACTCAGTATACATTTATGTTTTCATTTCAACAATTCTCATTCACTCCAACATTACAGCTGCACAATTTCTGCCTTACCTTAAACCTCACTCTTCCTCCTCCTGAACCTTACTCTGCATGTATTTTTCTCATAAATTCCATTTATTGCTATGCAATTTTCTCCTTACTTTTTTCTAAAGATCCCACCCTCCATTCATTTTAGCTCCTTTACAGTATCATTAGTCACAGCTGGTTTAGAGTTTGATTTCCATTTTCTAATAACTTTTGGCAGCCAATACCACTACTAGACAATTCAGATCCTGTGTCTAAGATCAAGAGAATAATTTCCTAAGTTACAACCATTTACTCCACCATTTCTCTCAAAGTATCATACAGGAAATTTTTAAATTCTACTAACTTGTTATAATCCCAGAAATCGCACTCCCCCATACACCTTTATCTTTCCCATCACACCTCCACCATTTGCTATCTATCAGGAGGAAAAAAAAAAATCTGTAAAGTCTGCATAGGATATAAAAATACTTGTGCAAACACTTCCAAGCAAAAATCCTAAACCTTCTGGACTTCGGTACGAACTTGGGAGCCATACACATCTTCCCATTGTCCCTTTATAAATGACCTTTCCAGGCGCTCTCTGCAATATTTTCCAATCTCCTCTGCTTGATTCTTAGTTATTGTGCAATTATTTTATATGCCCCATTAATTGTCCCTCATTTAATATCAGGTTTTGCTCTAAACTCAACTAGCAGAGATGGTCTTTCACTTAGCACTCCCCTATCCCTTTCTCTTTGCCTATACGGACATCAATACCTAGTAGCGAAGGCAGTCTTTAAACTACAGTCCAAATTTCTGTTTGGCCTTATCCCACTCCAGTACCTTTCCCTCTTGTAGTTATTTGCTGCAAATGCATTAGTTCCTTTGAAATGTTCATCCCCTATTGCTTATTTTATATACCTCCTACTCGCAGTCATTCCTACTGGCAAAACTTCTTTCTTCATGTCTTCATTCCCTTGTTGGATTGTTATTCTCAGCTACTTCATGAATACAATACTCTGTATGTTTCTGTTATTCTCCTTAAGGACATACAACATCCTACTCTTTCCTTATTTCTCAAACTCCCCCTCATGCATCATCCCCTTCTAGTTTGATTTGAACCTTCTGCTTGTGTTATGTAAATTAGGTAATCCTAATATATCCACTTCTATGAGGAGGATCATCTTATTCCACTTAACTCTTGCCCTCTTACCCTGCCAAATATATTCCTCCAACTTTCTATCAGCATCCACAACTTCTCTGGTTGACAGACATGAGCCTGACCTGTACATAAAATTAAATGGACTAAAAACATTTTCAGTGTTTGCATTATACTATCCATAATCAAGAGCTTCCAGTTTCTCAGTTTTTGCATTCTCTTTTGCAGAGTCCCCCACACCCTTAGCTGCCATAACAGAACCCTTTTTAAACCATACATCTAAATACTTAATTTTATCGTGGACCCACACTTGCAGGTATCGCTACACCAATACTTGTGTGCATGCATGGTTTACAACTACTGCCTTTGTTTTCTCTCCATTAATTTTATATCACAAAAAGAAGAGAAACTTTTTTTTTTTTTTTAAACATTTGTTTATCGGGAAAGTCCAACTGGGAGAGACCCTATATTCAGTGGAGGCTCAGGGAGAAAGGCTCCAGGCACGTCTCTGGAATGTGAAGGAAATGCATGTGAACACTGGGAGGACATGCAGACAACAAAGAAGGCACCCCTGCCAACAATCAAACCTGAGAACCTTTTGATGTGAGAAAACTGTCTCAAAATGTTCAACCCCAAAATGCCCTTTTCTGGACCATTGAAGTACAAAATATAATCTGCAAATAAAGCTAATGCTTCTGGATTACCACATCATTTATATCCCTGAATTTGTGAGTCTCTTATTTTCTTTGCCAATGGCTCTAAATATAAAGCAAGTAAAGCTGAAAGAAAACACTCCCTGCCTTGCCCCTCTGTTCAAAACAGCTGGTCTAAGAGGAAATCCCCCACCTTAATTCTTGCTTCTGACCCTATTATTCTATCAGGGATGGCAAATATGACCACTAACTCAATCTCAAAAACCAGCACGAGTATATTTATCACGACCGACCAAGAAAAGCATTATTTTCTAATATTCTTTTTTCTTTTTGGAACATCATTGTTCTACTAATGATGCCAAATGTTTGCCTTCCCTCCACAAAACCACACTAATCCAAATCTATCACCTTTGGAAACACCACTGACATTCTCCTAGCTAGCACAGATGTATACACTTTATGAGCAAAGTTTAAAAATGAAAATGGTCTGTATGAAGGTAGGCCTCTTTGGGCAATCCAGGCACCTCAGCTTTTTTCCAAGATGCTGGTATTCCCCCACCTTTAAAATACTGTTAAAACCTTCAATATTTCATCACTTTCTTCCCTCCTAACTTCCAGACTTCCACAGGAATGCTGTCTGTTCCTGCAGACCTCCAAGTCGATTGACTATACATCACTGTTTTTAACTCATCTCATCTTACCCTTAGCTATTATACTTGTTGAGCCTCATCATCCTCTAACCTTGGCAAAATTAAGTCTTTAATAAATTATTTCGGGTCGTGCCTTTTTCCTGGTTCCCACATTCATCTGCTTTATAGAGAATTACATAAAATTTCAGAAATATCTCAACACCTCTATAGGATCTCTGATCATTTTCATGTCATAGGCCCCCTAAGTTTGGTGGCAACCTTTTCTAATTTATGTTGCCAGAGATATTGTGCTAAAGGTGTGTGTGCTTTACAGCCATTATCAAAAACATTTACTCATAAGCAACCTTTCTGAATCCATGCATAGCATCTAAACACTCCATTACTTTCCCTTTAACACTTTGCAGTTGTTCTTTTTGTTCTGTGACATTTCCCTTATTCTGCTATATTCTGCTATACTTAAAGGTTTGCCAATCCCTCAAAATAATTCATATTACTTCTTTCCCATATCACTTTCTCTCTTATTTCTATCCAGTTTTAAACTCCATTTTCATTTTCTCTCACTTGCTATCCCTTATGAAGAAATATCTAAATTCCCTAATAACTCCTGAAGCATTTCCACTATCCATTCCCTAAATTCTTCCCTTTTTTACAGGATAATCCCAATGTCTCATTTTTGCTTTATCACCCCTACACCATTGTCTTAACTATTTATGATCATGCTCTAATGAAAACTATTAGACATGTGCCAAGACTTTCAATTAAATACACATACTCGTGAATTTGTGTGCTTTCTAACTCAGCTATTGTACCTTGGGGAATAATATGTAAAGTTGGAGTTCCTAACCATTAATTCACACCCTCTATACCAAACATTCTCATCTATTTCTTCAGAAATCAACAGTTTTTTGTTATATTTTCTCTTCTAGGTCCCCCTGACACATCTTCATTGCTGTAAATCAAGTTCCAGTCCCTACTTATAAATAACACTTCCTGCTAAAACCTGATTATTTCTTCCAAAATTCTCCTAAGCTCCATAATAGCAGTTTTGGGTGGAAGGTGGAATATAAATACATACCCTTGAAATCCTCTTCTTTTGACAATAACCCCTTAATATAAATCTATGATCATTGTTTATTTCCCTTGTGTATTGTTATTGGAGCTCCTCAAGCAATCATCATTACTCCCCTTTTCAATTGTCTCAGATAATCTGCTTAATGTCCAACCAGAAATCATTTCTTTGTTCAGTTCACATGCTTATTATTTAAACACTTCTCCTGTGGCATTACTATTTGCAACGTATTTTTTTAATAAATCCAAACTCTTGTTTTTTTGTCCATACCTGTAAAACCATTTACATTTTATGATAATATAAACAGTGTAGCCATTACGATAGAAAAGAGAATACTCCCATCTATTAAATGACCGTTCTTTTGAATGTGTACTTCCAACATTTCAGCTTACATGCTCACACAAATGTTTGGCAAGCTAGTAACTTATGCAGTTACTTCTCATCAACTCCACTTTAATCTATGTTCCATTTTCAATACTTTTTGCTTCAATAAAAATGCACACACAAAAATAGATTTTCAACATTCCAATCCTCATTTAACTTGCAACAAATTCACCAAATTAAGCACATTTTTACAAAACACTCCAGATGGAAGGAATTGCTCCATATCAACAGCTGTACCTACATACATTACCTATTCTATAACTACAGTTATCTGTGCTAAATTAAATGTCACTGCCTGATGTCATCTGTTCCTTTATCTTTACTCCTCTCATACTTCACAACTGTCCAGATTTTGCCTCATATTTTTGGTGTGTTACTCATATTTGTGGCTTTCTGGCAAATCATTGAGGATCCAAGTCACTATGCAATGACAGACATTTGAGATTTTGAGTTTCAGACTTCATATCCTTCAGAAAATGCATGCAAACACAATCCTGTTATTCTAGCAACTTTCTAAGTTTATAAGACATGGTTTAGAGCAATGGAGAGCATGCCAGAAGTGCAAGGCTATATAATGCCTTCTACACATTTACATCAGTTACCACACAGTCAGGGACTAAAGGAGGAGGAGGTGTCTTGATTTATGGTAAAAATAAATATACCTCAAGGCTGGTCAAACAGTGCAATGCTTTACCACATTCAATTCATCATAGACAAAATCCCATCCCACTTCCTTGTAACCTATAAATCCCCCTCTATGACCCAGGAAACCCATAACATGTATTTAAACTTACTGGAAACACTCACCATCCAGTCCAATACCATATTAATGGGTGACTTTAATTACCCCACTATAAAATGGGAATCGTACACAACACCAAATGTACTAGCAACAGTGATCTTTACTTATTGACATCTGTTGACTGGGAAAGTTCACTGGGTTAAAAACCCATTTTCAGTGGAGGCCCGGGGAGAAAAGCTCCACAAATATTACAAATAAATGAGTACAACACAAGTAATCAGGTATTACATGGGGAGAGCAAAGACATGTACAAATATTACATGGATACAAGCAAAGACATATACAATATAATACAATACAGTATGAGCAGAAATAATACAAATCTAGATGAGAGTTGATTTAATAGGCCCCAGAAAGATAGCTTAAAGCTTTTTATGCAGACCATTTGAGTTATATGTGGGGATAAGCATTCCATAGCTTGACAATGCTGTGAGAGTACAGACATTGCCCAGCTCTTTTGTTGGGTTTTGTTATAGTGAGCAGCTGTTTCTCTGAGGATCTTAGTGTTCATGTGAGATTATATGTTTGTAGGATGGATATGAGTGCTGGGCAGTCACTAGGATTGAAGATTAATTTGTGGGCTAAGGTTAGTTGGGTATAGTGGATGAGGTGGGGAAACTCTAGCCAATTTAATTCTGCAGTACCATGGCAATGATATGAGCGGTGAGGTTTCCCGGTGGCAAATTTGGCTATTTTATAACAGCAGGATTGTAGTTTGTTACTAATGGTCGAGTTAAGGTTAGTGAAGATGGCACTACCATATAGAAGGGAGGGGATGAGTAAGGTGTTGGCAAGTTTAGTTCTGGTATGTTTGTCCAGATAAAGTTTGTGGCGATAGAGTTTACCTAGTTTAAAATGTGTTTTCTTTATTGTGCTGAGAATATGTGGCTCAAAGGTGAGTTTATCATCTATCATTATGCCTAGCAATTTTGCAGTTTTCACTATTTCAATTTTGGTTCCATCTTTAGAGAGAATTTTGAAGTCTATATCTGGTGATTTTGTAGAGAAGAATAAAAGTTTAGTTTTTTTGGCATTCAACAGGAGTTGTGCATTATTTAACCAAGATTTGATTGATGAAAAAGCCTTCTGAGCAACTGTAAGGCGGTTTGAGAAATTGTTGGAGGAAGACATTAGTGTGGAGTCATAGGCGTACTGGATGAGACACTTTGTATGTGGGGGGCCTTATAGAGGTCACTGATGAAGATATTAAAGAGCAGTGGCCCTAAGATGGATCCTTGTGGGACTCCTATGTTGTTTGCTATTATAATCGGACAGGGCAAAATTCCATCTTACTGAGTTCCCCCATTTTTTAGGTAGGAGGTGAACCACTTAAGAGATTGAGGGAAGCATCTTAATTTTGATAGCTGGAGTAATAGCTTAGTGTGTGATACTGTATCAAAAACTTTAGATAAATCCAGTAGGATTACAGAGGTAGGCTGAGAAGTATCTATGGCCTTGTTAACAGTATCAGTAAATGAGAGTAGGGCTGTGATGGTGCTGTGTGTTGGGCGGAACCCATGTTGCATGGGGGCCAGAGGGCCAGAAGAGCATTATCAGAGAGGTATACGAGTAGCTGTGCTTGAACACATTTTTCTAAGATCTTTGATAGTGGAGACAGAATGCAGATTGGGCAATAGTTAAATAGATCTTGAGTGTTTCCACCTTTGTGCAAAGGTGTGATGATGGATTTTTTCCACAATTGGGGAACATAGGATTCAGGGAGAGAGAGCGATTTATAAGAATGCTAATAGGATATGCAATTGCGCTTGCTGCTAGTTGTAGAAATTCTGGTAGAAGATTATCTGCTGAAACTGAGCAAGGTTTGAGTTTGTTTAGGTATTTGAAAATTAGAGAGGCTGGTACAGGCTGAATTGTAAATGAATAGGCTGAGCGACTATCAATGGCTTTGTCTGCTAAGTGGGGCTGGTTGGTATCAAGTAAGGAATTAGTGGTATACAGAGAGTTAGGGTCTGGAGATGGGTCCCTGAGTAGCTATTGAATGGTGGTAGTGAAATGGGTATTAAAGTCATGGAATATTTGTTGTGGAGTTGTCAGGTGCTGGAGAGGGATTGTGTGTGTTGCCAGAGTTTACTAGGGCAGAGACAGATCTCCAGAACTTTTTGGGATTGTTATATGAGGTGGATAGCTTAGAAGAAAAGTAATTCTTTTTATCTTGTATCACTAACCTTTTTGTTGTACTACGGAGTTGCTTGTAATTGAGTTAATTTTGTTTAGTTCTATTTTTTTATCCACATGCTTTGTCTCTAAGGAGACTTTGCTTGGTCTGTTTTGTTAACCAAGGGGCGTGATTAATTTTAGTTCGCTTGGAACATACTGGAGCTAGGTTATTGAGGGAGCTAGGTTATTGGGAGTATCTAGAAAGAGTTTATGAAAGCAGTCGACAGCTTGGTCCAGGGGAAGTGTTTTTAGTGGGACCCAATTTTGAGCTTTTAGAATACTTGTGAATTTATCTTGGTTGAAATGGGTAAGATTTCTGGATTTTCTGTAGGAGTGTTCTTTAACTGTATGGGGATGAGTCCTATATGCATATGCTGGTAGGTGAAAAGAGTGTTTGGTAGAGTGCCTGATTTGGGGTAATTCTGATGGTGGGATGCTAGTATCCAATCTAAGGTTGACTCGAATTCAGGATAGGCCATGTGTTGGGGTAGTAATAAGTTGTGTGAAGCTGTGTAGGTTTATACTAATGGGTGGGTTGGGGGAGATTAGGTTTGGCCAGTTGATATTAGTGTCTCCTAGGATTATGGTTTCATATGAGATATTCTGATGAATCCATGAGAGCAACTGGGAGTAAGTAAACTACTGCAATACATACATTTTTGTTACTATTAATATGAAGGGTTGCCATTAGAAGTTCTAGCTTTCCAAATGTGGGGATTGGTTTGGGGTAGGGAGTTATGATACATTAATGGTACGCCGTCACCTTTTTTTTGGAGTCTGTCGGAGCGAATAATATTATATCCTGGTGGTACTATTTCTGTGTCAGTGATGTGAGGTTTTAGCCATGTCTCTGTTACTGCAACTATGTTGGGACTGTGAGTAGTTAGCCATGCATGAAATTCAGTAATCTTATTGCAAATGCTGCGTATGTTTAATGTTATTAGGTGAAGCTGTTGTTTTTTTTGGATCTAAGGTAGGTTTTGGTGGATGAGTTGGACCAGGATTTGGATGGATACCTCCGCATTCTGCTAATGAGTACAGAATGATTGTAATGTGTGTTTTAGGGCTTTGTGAGGGGTATTTATGGAGGTGTACAAGGGACAATTTAAGTCTGGTGTTGGTGCAAAATATTTTTACTTTGGTTATACTAAAGGTACAGGATACAAGTAATGAGGGTGAGATATTTGAATAACTAGCTTTAGTAAAAGGTATTGGAAGAGCCAGGGTGCTAGAAGTTTGAGGTATAAAATGTATGGTGGTATTTGTGGAGGTAGCATATGTGAGTAGGACTAGAAGTGCAGTATGAGATATAATGAGATAATGAAATTATTCTGATGGGGTGTGTACATGGGGGAGGCCATTTGGGAGGAATGGATTCTAATGTTTTAGATGACTAGGGGTGTGTACTGATTGCAGGTAAAAGGTAGAGGGAGCTAACTGGCGGAGTACTTAGTGGGAGGAGCTGGGTAGAGAATAAATCTAATGAAATTGGGGTGTGTGGGAATGGGGGTAGGGTAGAGGAGCGAAGTGAGCCCGGGGCGAAGCAGAGGGCAAACGGAGCAGTACAACACAGTCTTTGTGGATCAGTGGGTCCTGAGACTACCTAAGGAAGAACAGGTCGTTATAACCGTGGTAGACTGTCCAAAGGTAGTTGGGAATACAAGGCGTGTAAAAAGATCATATGAGCAGTACTATCTAGGTTTCACAGACAGCCAAATTAATTACAGGTGGGTATGGAAATCAGTGAGAGGGGATGCCTAGTTGGTCCCGGTGATGTGCAGCAGATTTAATTAAAGGGGGCTGAACGCTACCAGATTAAAGTACAAATTACAGTTGGAGAGGTACATTTGTAATACTATAGACACATACTTTTATTTAGACAATGGTTGGATATGGAAGGACATCTTCACCTATTTTAACTTGCTTTCTCTCAAATATAAGTTCTTGTGATGAAATAATTTTCCAATCATCACTTATTAAATTCTAAATTACAAGAAAAAAATTATTAACATGCCACTGTCACTGCCCATTATTCCATTATCTTCATTACTTAATTTCTGTTACAGTCCAATAATGCATTTTTTTATAACATCTATCACTTTTCCTTCTGGGTAACATTTTGTTATAAAACTTCTGATGTAAAATAATTTCTTGAATAACATTTTATTCTAAATTATTTATTTATTGTAAAATATTCTTTATATAAAAAAACATTATTTTTAGTTTCTTTTTCAGTTTGTTGGTCACTTAACACTACTGATAAATCTTTTTGCACTTTAAGGATTATAACTTGTGCACAGAACAATCAGTGAAAATAAAGTTTTTATGGGGATATTAATTAGTCAACCACTGACTGAACAAACTACACATCATCACATAAACGAGACTAAATATTAATCGACTATGTTAACCAAAACAATTTGTGGAAAAAGTTCAAAATCCAACTAGAGCTAGCAATATCCTGGGTATCATATTGACAAATCTAGCTTATTTCTGCGCCACAGAGGGTAAGGTCATACAGTCTGTAGTTAAAGATAATGACAACAACAACTTCATGCTAAAATTAAAACCAATCACAAAAATTATATTTCCTAGGTCTTACAAAATAAAAAACTGTGATGAAATAAATGGCATACTTGTATGCAGAATGAGAGAAAAAAAAAATAAGACATATTGAAATGCCAGGAGCATTAGTCATCTACATGGCAAGTAGGAAGAAGGAAGCAGCTGCCCTCAACAAAATCTGGTGGGGAATGCTGGTATGGCGGCAAGTAGATGGGGAAGTAAAATTAGTTGCTCTCCATGAGACTGCAGCACTTAAGGACTAATAACGGCAATTCTTCCACGTGTGATTTTAGTTAAAATGCACATAAATGCAGAACATGTTAGAATTTAAGAAGGGTGACCTATTATATTGGAATCAATTTCTCTCAGCTAATAAAATAAGTTCTACAGACTATTTGATCAGCAGATATAGTTTGCAAAATTGCAACTGGCTGGACATCCAAACTTGTAAGGATTTTATACATACTAAGCTTGTACCCTCATTAAAGGCATACAATAAGATTAACTTAAAAATCTTGGATTTCATCTCAACAATTATTAACAGCTCACCCAAGAACACTTCATACATATGTGTTATTTATAAAATTCTCAGAAATGATTTTAGCAAAACAGATGTTTCTTTTTGAAATTATTCAAGTAAAGTTAATAAACAAGTATTCTCAGAAAAAGATAAAAAAACTTTATTTACAGTCGGTGAAGGAATCCACATCTTCCCTGTTCTGGCGTGTACACACATGGAAATGTTTACATAGATTTTTTTTATCCCAAATAGACTAGCAGTAATGTACAAGAAAGGTGAAATGAAATGCTGGAGATGTGGACACCCTGATGCTGACTGGATACATATGGTTGTTAATTGCAAAATAATTTCCCCATTTTGGTTAGACTTTAAATATCTTTGTAAAGCTCTATGGAATGACAACTGTATAATTTCCGACTTCCCTATCCTTTTCAATGTTCCTGAAGCCATTCCTAAAAACCATTCATTTTTACTATGGTCTATCCTCTCTATAGCAAGGAAAATTACTAAAAATTGGAAATCCCATTCTACTCCTGTCTTTAAAGTTGAGTTTATTCATCTTGTGAAATACATTTGTAAGAATGAGACTGCTACTAGAAAAGCAAGGACTAACAACACAACTCATCACTTAATTGCTTGGACAAAATTGTCTAATCTGTTAAAAGAAATATTAAGTGTTCTACATATATTGCCTTTTAGTTGTTATGGACATTGTATAACTTTTTTTTGTTACTATACTGTTAAGTTATTGTGTCATAAAACGAATAAAAACATTTTGGAAAAAAAAGAATTAGAACATTGGCAGCTATCCTGTTAAATGAATGTGTGTGTGTGTGTGTGTGGGGGGGGGGGGGGGGGGGCTAGTATAAGATCTTGACTGTAGCTGTAGGAATGTATTTTCCATGATGAGCAAGCACAGATTACATTGTATAAGGTAAGAGAGAACCCATGGGTGTCCTACCCAATATGAAGCCACCAAAATCAGAATGACTTTTTCTCCTTGTTTTCAATAGAACTCTCTGAAACAAAGTAACACAAGTCAGTGTACAGCATATCTGCTTCTTAGGATATCAAGAAAGCATATTATTTAAACTTTATTAGATCACAGTTTACATAACACAGGTACACAAACTACTAGAAGGAAAAACAACCACAGTGATATCTGCATTATTTTCACTCAGTATACATTTATGTTTTCATTTCAACAATTCTCATTCACTCCAACATTACAGCTGCACAATTTCTGCCTTACCTTAAACCTCACTCTTCCTCCTCCTGAACCTTACTCTGCATGTATTTTTCTCATAAATTCCATTTATTGCTATGCAATTTTCTCCTTACTTTTTTCTAAAGATCCCACCCTCCATTCGTTTTAGCTCCTTTACAGTATTCATTACATTAGTCACAGCTGGTTTAGAGTTTGATTTCCATTTTCTAGTAACTTTTGGCAGCCAATACCACTACTAGACAATTCAGATCCTGTGTCTAAGATCAAGAGAATAATTTCCTAAGTTACAACCATTTACTCCACCAACATTTCTCTCAAAGTATCATATAGGAAATTTTTAAATTCTACCAACTTGTTATAATCCCAGAAATCGCGCTCCCCCATACACCTTTATCTTTCCCATCACACCTCCACCATTTGCTATCTATCAGGAGGGAAAAAAAATCTGTAAAGCCTGCATAGGATATAAAAATACTTGTGCAAACACTTCCAAGCAAAAATCCTAAACCTTCTGGACTTCGGTACGAACTTGGGAGCCATACACATCTTCCCATTGTCCCTTTATAAATGACCTTTCCAGGCGCTCTCTGCAATATTTTCCAATCTCCTCTGCTTGATTCTTAGTTATTGTGCAATTATTTTATATGCCCCATTAATTGTCCCTCATTTAATATCAGGTTTTGCTCTAGACTCAACTAGCAGAGATGGTCTTTCACTTAGCACTCCCCTATCCCTTTCTCTTTGCCTATACGGACATCAATACCTAGTAGCGAAGGCAGTCTTTAAACTACAGTCCAAATTTCTGTTTGGCCTTATCCCACTCCAGTACCTTTCCCTCTGTAGTTATTTGCTGCAAATGCATTAGTTCCTTTGAAATGTTCATCCCCTATTGCTTATTT
Organism: Protopterus annectens; assembly: GCF_019279795.1. Taxonomy (NCBI): domain Eukaryota; kingdom Metazoa; phylum Chordata; order Ceratodontiformes; family Protopteridae; genus Protopterus; species Protopterus annectens. The sequence goes on from NC_056728.1 coordinate 1,743,832,264, forward strand.
TATATACCTCCTACTCGCAGTCATTCCTACTGGCAAAACTTCTTTCTTCATGTCTTCATTCCCTTGTTGGCTTGTTATTCTCAGCTACTTCATGAATACAATACTCTGTATGTTTCTGTTATTCTCCTTAAGGACATACAACATCCTACTCTTTCCTTATTTCTCAAACTCCCCCTCATGCATCATCCCCTTCTAGTTTGATTTGAACCTTCTGCTTGTGTTATGTAAATTAGGTAATCCTAATATATCCACTTCTATGAGGAGGATCATCTTATTCCACTTAACTCTTGCCCTCTTACCCTGCCAAATATATTCCTCCAACTTTCTATCAGCATCCACAACTTCTCTGGTTGACAGACATGAGCCTGACCTGTACATAAAATTAAATGGACTAAAAACATTTTCAGTGTTTGCATTATACTATCCATAATCAAGAGCTTCCAGTTTCTCAGTTTTTGCATTCTCTTTTGCAGAGTCCCCCCCCCACACCCTTAGCTGCCATAACAGAACCCTTTTTAAACCATACATCTAAATACTTAATTTTATCGTGGACCCACACTTGCAGGTATCGCTACACCAATACTTGTGTGCATGCACGGTTTACAACTACTGCCTTTGTTTTCTCTCAATTAATTTTATATCACAAAAAGAAGAGAAACTTTTTTTTTTTTTTATTTAACATTTGTTTATCGGGAAAGTCCAACTGGGAGAGACCCCATATTCAGTGGAGGCTCAGGGAGAAAGGCTCCAGGCACGTCTCTGGAATGTGAAGGAAATGCATGTGAACACTGGGAGGACATGCAGACCACAAAGAAGGCACCCCTGCCAACAATCAAACCTGAGAACCTTTTGATGTGAGAAAAATGTCTCAAAATGTTCAACCCCAAAATGCCCTTTTCTGGACCATTGAAGTACAAAATATAATCTGCAAATAAAGCTAATGCTTCTGGATTACCACATCATTTATATCCCTGAATTTGTGAGTCTCTTATTTTCTTTGCCAATGGCTCTAAATATAAAGCAAGTAAAGCTGAAAGAAAACACCCCTGCCTTGCCCCTCTGTTCAAAAACAGCTGGTCTAAGAGGAAATCCCCCACCTTAATTCTTGCTTCTGACCCTATTATTCTATCAGGGATGGCAAATATGACCACTAACTCAATCTCAAAAACCAGCACGAGTATATTTATCACGACCGGCCAAGAAAAGCATTATTTTCTTATATTGTTTTTTCCTTTTGGAACATCATTGTTCTACTAATGATGCCAAATGTTTGCCTTCCCTCCACAAAACCACACTAATCCAAATCTATCACCTTTGGAAACACCACTGACATTCTCCTAGCTAGCACAAATGTACACACTTTATGAGCAAAGTTTAAAAATGAAATTGGTCTGTATGAAGGTCGGCCTCTTTGGGCAATCCAGGCACCTCAGCTTTTTTCCAAGATGCTGGTATTCCCCCACCTTTAAAATACTGTTAAAACCTTCAATATTTCATCACTTTCTTCCCTCCTAACTTCCAGACTTCCACAGGAATGCTGTCTGTTCCTGCAGACCTCCAAGTCGATTGACTATACATCACTGTTTTTAACTCATCTCATCTTACCCTTAGCTATTATACTTGTTGAGCCTCATCATCCTCTAACCTTGGCAAAATTAAGTCTTTAATAAATTATTTCGGGTAGTGCCTTTTTCCTGGTTCCCACATTCATCTGCTTTATAGAGAATTACATAAAATTTCAGAAATATCTCAACACCTCTATAGGATCTCTGATCATTTTCATGTCATAGGCCCCCTAAGTTTGGTGACAACCTTTTCTAATTTATGTTGCCAGAGATATTGTGCTAAAGGTGTGTGTGCTTTACAGCCATTATCAAAAACATTTACTCATAAGCAACCTTTCTGAATCCATGCATAACATCTAAATACTCCATTACTTTCCCTTTAACACTTTGCAGTTGTTCTTTTTGTTCTGTGACATTTCCCTTATTCTGCTATATTCTCCTATACTTAAAGATTTGCCAATCCCTCAAAATAATTCATATTACTTCTTTCCCATATCACTTTCTGTCTTATTTCTATCCAGTTTTAAACTCCATTTTCATTTTATCTCACTTGCTATCCCTTATGAAGAAATATTTAAATTCCCTAATAACTCCTGAAGCATTTCCACTATCCATTCCCTAAATTCTTCCCTTTTTTACAGGTAGGATAATCCCAATGTCTCATTTTTGCTTTATTACCCTACACCATTGTCTTAACTATTTATGATCATGCTCTAATGAAAACTATTAGACGTGCCAAGACTTTCAATTAAATACACATACTCGTGAATTTGTGTGCTTTTTAACTCAGCTATTGTACCTTGGGGAATAATATGTAAAGTTGGAGTTCCTACCATTAATTCACACCCTCTATACCAAACATTCTCATATATTTCTTCAGAAATCAACAGTTATTTGTTATATTTTCTCTTCTAGGTCCCCCTGACACATCTTCATTACTGTAAATCAAGTTCCAGTCCCTACTTATAAATAACATTTCCTGCTAAAACCTGATTATTTCTTCCAAAATTCTCCTAAGCTCCATAATAGCAGTTTTGGGTGGAAGGTGGAATATAAATACGTACTCTTGAAATCCTCTTCTTTTGACAATAACCCCTTACTATAAATCTATGATCATTGTTTATTTCCCTTGTGTATTGTTATTGGAGCTCCTCAAGCAATCATTATTACTCCCCTTTTCAATTGTCTCAGATAATCTGCTTAATGTCCAACCAGAAATCATTTCTTTGTTCAGTTCACATGCTTATTATTTAAACACATCTCCTGTGTCATTACTATTTGCAACTTATTTTTTTAATAAATCCAAACTCTTATTTTTTGTCCATACCTGTAAAGCCATTTACATTTTATGATAATATAAACAGTGTAGCCATTACGACAGAAAAGAGAATACTCCCATCTATTAAATGACAGTTCTTTTGAATGTGTACTTCCAACATTTCAGCTTACATGCTCACACAAATGTTTGGCAAGCTAGTAACTTATGCAGTTACTTCTTATCAACTCCACTTTAATCTATGTTCCATTTTCAATACTTTTTGCTTCAATAAAAATGCACACACAAAAATAGATTTTCAACATTTCAATCCTCATTTAACTTGCAACAAATTCACCAAATTAAGCACATTTTTACAAAACACTCCAGATGGAAGGAATTGCTCCATATCAACAGCTGTACCTACAGACATTACCTATTCTATAACTACAGTTATCTGTGCTAAATTAAATGTCACTGCCTGATGTTGTCATCTGTTCCTTTATCTTTACTCCTCTCATACTTCACAACTGTCCAGATTTTGCCTCATATTTTTGGTGTGCTACTCATATTTGTGGCTTTCTGGCAAATCATTGAGGATCCAAGTCACTATGCAATGACAGACATTTGAGATTTTGAGTTTCAGACTTCATATCCTTCAGAAAATGCATGCAAACACAATCCTGTTATTCTAGCAACTTTCTAAGTTTATAAGACATGGTTTAGAGCAATGGAGAGCACGCCAGAAGTGCAAGGCTATATAATGCCTTCTACACATTTACACCAGTTACCACACAGTCAGCGACTAAAGGAGGAGGAGGTGTCTTGATTTATGGTAAAAATAAATATACCTCAAGGCTGGTCAAACAGTGCAATGCTTTACCACATTCAATTCATCATAGACAAAATCCCATCCCACTTCCTTGTAACCTATAAATCCCCCTCTATGACCCAGGAAACCCATAACATGCATTTAAACTTACTGGAAACACTCACCATCCAGTCCAATACCATATTAATGGGTGACTTTAATTACCCCACTATAAAATGTGAATCGTACACAACACCAAATGTACTAGCAACAGTGATCTTTACTTATTGACATCTGTTGACTGGGAAAGTTCACTGGGTTAAAAACCCATTTTCAGTGGAGGCCCAGGGAGAAAAGCTCCACAAATATTACAAATAAATGAGTACAACACAAGTAATTAGGTATTACATGGGGAGAGCAAAGACATGTACAATATAATACAATACAGTATGAGCAGAAATAATACAAATCTAGATGAGAGTTGATTTAATAGGCCACAGAAAGATAGCTTAAAGCTTTTTATGCAGACCATTTGAGTTATATGTGGGGATAAGCATTCCATAGCTTGACAATGCTGTGGGAGTACAGACATTGTCCAGCTCTTTTGCTGGGTTTTGTTATAGTGAGCAGCTGTTTCTCTGAGGATCTTAGTGTTCATGTGAGATTATATGTTTGTAGGATGGATAGGAGTGTTGGGCAGTCACTAGGATTGAAGATTAATTTGTGGGCTAAGGTTAGTTGGGTATAGTGGATGAGGTGGGGAAACTCTAGCCAATTTAATTCTGCAGTACCATGGCAATGATGTGAGCGGTGAAGTTTCCCTGTGGCAAATTTGGCTATTTTATAACAGCAGGATTGTAGTTTGTTACTAATGGTCGAGTTAAGGTTAGCGAAGATGGCACTACCATATAGAAGGGAGGGGATGAGTAAGGTGTTGGCAAGTTTAGTTCTGGTACGTTTGTCCAGATAAAGTTTGTGGCGATAGAGTTTACCTAGTTTAAAATGTGTTTTCTTTATTGTGCTGAGAATATGTGGCTCAAAGGTGAGTTTATCATCTATCATTATGCCTAGCAATTTTGCAGTTTTCACCATTTCAATTTTGGTTCCATCTTTAGAGAGAATTTTGAAGTCTATATCTGGTGATTTTGTAGAGAAGAATAAAAGTTTTGTTTTTTTGGCATTCAACAGGAGTTGTGCATTATTTAACCAAGATTTGATTGATGAAAAAGCCTTTTGAGCAACTGTAAGGCAGTTTGAGAAATTGTTGGAGGTAGACATTAGTGTGGAGTCATAGGCGTATTGGATGAGACACTTTGTATGTGGGGGGCTTTATAGAGGTCACTGATGAATATATTAAAGAGCAGTGGCCCTAAGATGGATCCTTGTGGGACTCCTATGTTGTTTGCTATTATAATCGGACAGGGCAAAATTCCATCTTACTGAGTTCCCCATTTTTTAGGTAGGAGGTGAACCACTTAAGAGATTGAGGGGAGCATCTTAATTTTGATAGCTGGAGTAATAGCTTAGTGTGTGCTACTGTATCAAAAACTTTAGATAAATCCAGTAGGATTACTGAGGTAGGCTGAGAAGTATCTATGGCCTTGTTAACAGTATCAATAAATGAGAGTAGGGCTGTGATGGTGCTGTGTTGGGCGGAACCCATGTTGCATTGGGGCCAGAGGGCCAGAAGAGCATTATCAGAGAGTTATACGAGTAGCTGTGCTTGAACACATTTTTCTAAGATCTTTGATAGTGGAGACAGAATGGAGATCGGGCAATAGTTAAATAGATCTTGAGAGTGTTTCCACCTTTGTGCAAAGGTGTGATGATGGATTTTTTCCACAATTGGGGAACATAGGATTCAGGGAGAGAGAGCGATTTATAAGAATGCTAATAGGATATGCAATTGCGCTTGCTGCTAGTTGTAGAAATTCTGGTAGAAGATTATCTGCTGAAACTGAGCAAGGTTTGAGTTTGTTTAGGTATTTGAAAATTAGAGAAGCTGGTACAGGCTGAATTGTAAATGAATAGGCTGAGCGACTATCAATGGCTTTGTCTGCTAAGTGGGGCTGGTTGGTATCAAGTAAGGAATTAGTGGTATACAGAGAGTTAGGGTCTGGAGATGGGTCCCTGAGTAGCTATTGAATGGTGGTAATGAAATGGGTATTAAAGTCATGGAATATTTGTTGTGGAGTTGTCAGGTGCTGGAGAGGGGTTGTGTGTGTTGCCAGAGTTTACTAGGGCAGAGACAGATCTCCAGAACTTTTTGGGATTGTTATATGAGGTGGATAGCTTAGTAGAAAAGTAATTCTTTTTATCTTGTATCACTAACCTTTTTGTTGTACTACGGAGTTGCTTGTAATTGAGTTCATTTTGTTTAGTTCTATTTTTTATCCACATGCTTTGACTCTAAGGAGACTTTGCTTGGTCTGTTTTGTTAACCAAGGGGCATAATTAATTTTAGTTCGCTTGGAACATACTGGAGCTAGGTTATTGAGGGAGCTAGGTTATTGGGAGTATCTAAGAAAGAGTTTATGAAAGCAGTCGACAGCTTGGTCCAGGGGAAGTGTTTTTAGTGGGACCCAATTTTGAGCTTTTAGAATACTTGTGAATTTATCTTGGTTGAAATGGGTAAGATTTCTGGATTTTCTGTAGGAGTGTTCTTTAACTGTATGGGGATGAGTCCTATATGCATATGCTGGTAGGTGAAAAGAGTGTTTGGTAGAGTGCCTGATTTGGGGTAATTCTGATGGTGGGATGCTAGTATCCAATCTAAGGTTGACTCAAATTCAGGATAGGCCATGTGTTGGGGTAGTAATAAGTTGTGTGAAGCTGTGTAGGTTTATACTAATGGGTGGGGTGGGGGAAGATTAGGTTTGGCCAGTTGATATTAGTGTCTCCTAGGATTATGGTTTCATATGAGATATTCTGATGAATCCATGAGAGCAACTGGGAGTAAGTAAACTACTGCAATACATACATTTTTGTTACTATTAATATGAAGGGTTGCCATTAGAAGTTCTAGCTTTCCAAATGTGGGGATTGGTTTGGGGTAGGGAGTTATGATACATTAATGCTACGCCGTCACCTTTTTTTGGAGTCTGTCGGAGCGAATAATATTATATCCTGGTGGTACTATTTCTGTGTCAGTGATGTGAGGTTTTAGCCATGTCTATGTTACTGCAACTATGTTGGGACTGTGAGTAGTTAGCCATGCATGAAATTCAGTAATCTTATTGCAAATGCTGCATATGTTTAATGTTATTAGGTGAAGCTGTTTTTTTTGGATCTAAGGTAGGTTTTGGTGGATGAGTTGGACCAGGATTTGGATGGATATCTCCACATTCTGCTAATGAGTACAGATTGATTGTAATGTGTGTTTTAGGGCTTTGTGAGGGGTATTTATGGAGGTGTACAAGGGACAATTTAAGTCTGGTGTTGGTGCAAAATATTTTTACTTTGGTTATACTAAAGGTACAGGATACAAGTAATGAGGGTGAGATATTTGAATAACTAGCTTTGGTAAAAGGTATTGGAAGAGCCAGGGTGCTAGAAGTTTGAGGTATAAAATGTATGGTGGTATTTGTGGAGGTAGCATATGTTAGTAGGACTAGAAGTGCAGTATGAGATATAATGAGATAATGAAATTATTCTGGTGGGGTGTGTACATGGGGGAGGCCATTTGGGAGGAATGGATTCTAATGTTTTAGATGACTAGGGGGTATGTATTGATTGCAGGTAAAAGGTAGAGGGAGCTAACTGGCTGAGTACTTAGTGGGAGGAGCTGGGTAGAGAATAAATCTAATGAAATTGGGGTGGGTGGGAATGGGGGTAGGGTAGAGGAGCGAAGTGAGCCCGGGGCGAAGCGGAGGGCAAACGGAGCGGTACAACACAGTCTTTGTGGCTTGGCATGCAACCAAAAACAATCAGTGGGTCCTGAGACTACCTAAGGAAGAACAGGTAGTTATAACCGTGGTAGACTGTCCAAAGGTAGTTGGGAATACAAGGCATGTAAAAAGATCATATGAGCAGTACTATCTAGGTTTCACAGACAGCCAAATTAATTACAGGTGGGTATGGAAATCAGTGAGAGGGGATGCCTAGTTGGTCCCGGTGATGTGCAGCAGATTTAATTAAAGGGGGCTGAACGCTACCAGATTAAAGTACAAATTACAGTTGGAGAGGTACATTTGTAATACTATAGACACATACTTTTATTTAGAGAATGGTTGGATATGGAAGGACATCTTCACCTATTTTAACTTGCTTTCTCTCAAATATAAGTTCTTGTGATTAAATAATTTTCCAATCATCACTTATTAAATTCTAAATTACAAGAAAAAAATTATTAACATGCCACTGTCACTGCCCATTATTCCATTATCTTCATTACTTAATTTCTGTTACAGTCCAATAATGCGTTTTTTATAACATCTATCACTTTTCCTTCTGGATAACATTTTGTTATAAAACTTCTGATGTAAAATAATTTCTTGAATAACATTTTATTCTAAATTATTTATTTATTGTAAAATATTCTTTATATAAAAAAACTTTATTTTTAGTTTCTTTTTCAGTTTGTTGGTCACTTAACACTACTGATAAATCTTTTTGCACTTTAAGGATTATAACTTGTGCACAGAACAATCAGTGAAAATAAAGTTTTTATGGGGATATTAATTAGTCAACCACTGACTGAACAAACTACACATCATCACATAAATGAGACTAAATATTAATAGACTATGTTAACCAAAGCAATTTGTGGAAAAAGTTCAAAATCCAACTAGAGCTAGCAATATCCTGGGTATCATATTGACAAATCTAGCTTATTTCTGCGCCACAGAGGGTAAGGTCATACAGTCTATAGTTAAAGATCATGACAACAACAACTTCATGCTAAAATTAAAACCAATCACAAAAATTATATTTCCTAGGTCTTACAAAATAAAAAACTGTGATGAAATAAATGGCATACTTGTATGCAGAATGAGAGATAAAAATAACTAAGACATATTGAAATACCAGGAGCATTAGTCATTTACATGGCAAGTAGGAAGAAGGAAGCAGCTGCCCTCAACAAAATCTGGTGGGGAATGCTGGTATGGCGGCAAGTAGATGGGGAAGTAAAATTAGTTGCTCTCCATGAGATTGCAGCACTTAAGGACTAATAACGGCAATTCTTCCACGTGTGATTTTAATTAAAATGCACATACACCAATGTACAATGGCAGGAGGCCAAAAAAGGGAAATCAGAACTGAGAAAGGAGGTCAAAAAATCCCAAGAGATCAGCAGTAGTGACAAGTGAGGCCGGCGAGGAGATGAAATTGAGACAGATGAACATAGCAAGGGAAAGAGGATTCATTAGAGTTGAAAATCACACAGTTGCACATGGAAATATTCAGAATCAGTGGAGTACTAAAGGATGCACATGGAAATATTCACAGCTAAAAATAATCAGAAAATGCAGCACTTAGAGGAAGTGCTACTGCAGCAGTCAGATGCACTAGTGACAGTCCAGAAATGATAGAAAAATACTAAAGATAAAGCAGTGGAGATGGGAATAACTCAGGAGTAGCTTCAGCAAAAGACTGTATAATTAAAGGACAGATACCCCTCAAGGAAAATATATGCTTCTAATTGGCCCCTAAGGAAGACTTTTTTTTTTTTAAACACTTTCACTGAACTATCACTTGTGACAGACAAATTTACATTTAACAAGTAATCAAACTGTTTTAACAAGTTCAAATTTACAAAAATTATATTTCACATATATTGCTATACATCATATAACCTAAGCAAGAATACATAAATTATTCAATCCCTGTCCTTTTTTTAAACAAGAAACATCTTTATTAAACCATCACTTACAACATAGGCAATCATACATTTATATAAATAAAAACAAACCACACAGACGCAATCCTAGTTGCAAGCATATTACATCACAAACCATGCTGACACACTCCCGCCACTTGCAAAAAAATATACATCACTTATAATCTACCCAATAATTTTTAGTCAAACATTAAACAGCTCATTTAAGTCCTGCCTTCTTTAAACCTCATTCCTCCCCTGTATCTACTGTTCCCACAAATCCCATTTCTCCTATGTAGTTTGCTACTACTATTTTCTAAAGATCTCATTTTCATCTGTTTTATCTCTGCTACTATATTCACTACTTCCAGTATAGCTGGTTTAGATTTTGATTTCCATTTTCTAGTAACTGTTTTTTGGCAGACACCATAATTAGACACACCAAGGCTTTACCATGTCTAGGCAATTCCGATTCTCTTCTGGTTGACAAAATATGCCAGACCTGTGTACAAGACTTATAGCTCAGAAAAATCATTTCCCTCATCACACTAATCTGTTCACCCTGCATCTCCAACAGTGCATCCTGCAGGGAATCCTTAAAATCAGCTAACTTCACTACACTCCCAAAAAAATGTTCCCAATTGCCTCTTTCTTCCCTATCACACCTCCAACATTTGCTGTATACCAGAGGAAAAATTCTCTGCAGTCTACTTTGGATATAAAAATATCTATGTAAACACTTCCAAGCAAAAATCCTAAATCTTCTAGACTTTGTTGCATATTTGGGAGATATTCCTATATCCTCCCAATGTTTCTTTGTGAACGGTTATCCAATCTCTCTTCCCAATCCTTTCTAACCTCTTCTGAATGACTCTCATAGTTATTAAGCAATATTCTGTATTCTCTACTAATTATTCCTTTTTAATGGCAGTTTTTGTTCTAGATTCTACTAAAAATTCTTCCAGTGTTGGTCTTTCATTTAGGACCTCACTATTTATTTCTCTCTGCCTATATTCTGTTATCAATCCCTGATGGGTAAGGCAATTTCTAACCTGCAGTCCAAATAAATTCTTGGAGTCTTTCCATTCTATCATCTTTGCTTCTCTAGTTATTTGCTCCCAATACCTTAATACCTTGGCTCCTTTGCAGTTTTCTCCAATACAAGTTCAAATTCAAATTCTAACTCCCTCTTATCTATAGCCCTAATTGCAGTCATCCCTATTGGCAGAATCTCCTTTCTTCATTCCAGTGTTGGTTTAGTTCCTGGAATACTTTCGGTTACTTTACAGATATAATATTCTGTATGACTATTGCTGTTCTCCTTAAAGGCCTGCATCCAAACTCCCTGTCTCTCCTTGTTTCTTGAGCTTCCTCCCTGTTTCATCATCATCCCTTTCCACTCAGAATGACAGTTTTCTGCTTGTGCTATATACAGGAGCCTTAAATGTGTAGCTCGGAAATGTCCCATCAAATCGGGTAATCCCAATTCACCCTGTTCTCCTGGAAAAATCAGCTTATCCCACTTGACTCTTGCCGACTTCCCTTCCCAGATAAAGTCCTTCAGCTCTTTATTAATTGCTTTCCGCAACTTCTCTTCTGGTTGATAAAAATATGCTTGACCTGTATATAAGACTAACGGGACTAAAAACATTTTAACTGCTTATACCTCACTATCAATATCCATATTAACATTTTGTTTAGTCGCCTCCTACATATCCTTAGCTGCCTCACCAGAATAATTTTTAATTCATACTCCTAAATACTTCACATTATCATGTCCCAATAAATATGGATATTGCTGAACCAATTCATATGTGGGTACATAATTTAATGATATTGCCTTGGTTTTAGCTTCATTTTGCATCCCAAAAATATGAAACTGTCTCAAAATGTTCCACAACACTGTAATGTCTCTCTTTGGTTTTGTCAAGTACAAAATAATAACATCGGCAAACAGAGACAGCTTTTCTTCACTACCATGCCAATTATATCATTGAATTTCTGAATCCCTGATTTTCTTTGCCAATGGTTCTAAATATAATGCAAACAACAAAGGGGAAAGGGGACACTCCTGCATGGTTCTTCTGCTTAAGCAGAAATTATCAGAGAACCCCACCCACTTTAATCTTTGCCTCCAATCCCTCATATATCCTCCTAATCAACCTTATAATTTTTTTGAGGAAATGCAAATGCTTCTATTGCCATGCTCATAAAGTCCCAGCTTACTCTGTTAAATGCTTTCTCTGCATCAAGACCCACCAACAACAATGGTATTTTCTTATAGTATGCTTCCCTCTGGATCATCAATGTTCTGTTAATGTTGTCAAATGCTAGCCTTCCCTCAACAAAACCACACTGATCCATATCTATCAATTTGGCATTACCTTTGCCACTCTTTTTAGCCATTACAGACATGAACACTTTATAATCATGGTTTAGTAGTGAAATGAGCCTGTATAAAGCTGGATCTGATGGATCTATCCCCTCTTTAAGTATTATAGCTACCACTGCTTTCTTCCAAGATGTTGGTACTTCTCCTCTTAAAATACTGTTAAACAAAACTTTCCAGATCTTTATCAGTTTTTTCCTCCTACCTTCCAAACTTCCACAGGAATACCATCTATTCCTGGGGACTTTCCTGTAGATTGGTTATACATCAGAAATTTTATCTCATCTCCTCCTATCCTAGCCGTTAGCAATTTAGCCTCATCTCCCTCTAACTTTGTTATATTTAAACCTTCCATAAACATTCCCATTTGTATATTTTCTTGATTTCCATATTCCTCTGCTTTATAAAGGCTTTCACAGAATTTCCGAAATATTTCTATAACTGCTACAGGATCTTGTTACCTTCCTTATTATAGGCTCCCTAAGCTTGGCGACAGCCCTTTCTACTTTCTGTTGCCAAGCCAGTTTTTGTGCTGTAGTGTTATTACCAAAAAACAGTTGCTTAACAGCAATCTTTTTAAACTTGTGCATATTACTGAGGTAATCCCTTGTTTTCTGCTTAGCATTCTGCAGTTGCTCCTTTTTTTGTTCTATGAGATTCCCCCTATTCTGCAATACTTTGTCAGTCCTTCTAAATTCTTACTGGTTAACCATAGCTCTCTTTCATTTCCACCATATCTTTAAACATCACTCTGACTTTATCCCACTCCCTAGCTATATTTTGAGAAATAATTTCTATCCTCTTGAATAGCTCCTGAATAATCTCCACTACCCATCCCTTAAATTCCTCTCCTTTCAACAGGCAGGTGAGAAAGAGCCAGTGTCTCATATTTACTTCATTACCCTGTGATTTAATAGTTATTACTGGCTTATGATCTGAAATAGTTATTGGGTGCATATCAAGACCTTCAATTAAATGCACATGTTCCTGTGAAATGTAAATTCTGTCTAGCCTAGCCCAATTTTTATACCTTGGGGAATAATATGTAAATTCACTCCAAACTCCTATTACTGAATTCACATTTTCCATGCCAAATATTTTTATACATTTCTTCAAAAATCTACCCTCCTTTGTTAGGGTCTATATTACCAGATCGAATGTTTAGGTTTTCAAATACCTTAACATCGAACTGGTAATATCGAAATCTGAAAGGCCGCTTTCATGAAGGGAAAGAATTCTCTTGGCCAGAAAAAAAAAAAAAAAAAAAAAAGAAAACTTTTCAACCCAAATGAAGTGGGAGGCTTGGCCCCACCCCCCAATGTGGGGGTCTGTTTCCCCCACACCTCCCCTAACTAAACTAACTCTGAGATTATTCTACATTGGACAAAAGTGCAAAATCCACCTAAAGGCCAAGGGAATTCTTTACCTGCCTGAAAGCGGCCATTCACAGTATTTGGATTTCAATAATACCAGTTTGATGTTTAGGTATTCGAAAACCTAAATGTTCGATCTGGTAATATAGATCCCTTTGTTATACTTTGCCTTCTGGGCCCCCAAAACATCATCACTACTGCAAATCAAATTCCACTCCCCACCTATATACATTATTCCTTGCTGAACACCGATTATTTCTCCCAAAATTGTCTTGAGCTCCATTATAGCAGTTTTAGGTGGAATATAAACACATGCCAGTGGAATCCTCCTCCATTGCCAGTAGCCCCTTAACACTACAAATTTGCAATCTTTTTTATCCTCTTCTATCACTATTGGAGCTCTTCTTGCAATGTAAGTAGCCCTCTTTTCCTTTGTCCCACATATTCCATTGAATAACAATCCTGAAAACCTTAATCTAAGTCACATGTTAAGTTCTTTCCAAGTGCGTCTGCTGCAACACACAGCTACTTGCACTCTACATTTTTTTTAATATAGTTCACTGTTCTTTGTTTTTTTATTTTGTATTCATCTGTGAGACCACTAACATTGAAAGAAAATACAATAAGCATCATTGTATTAAAAAGTTATTCTCACCTTTTACATGTAACGCCTTTTTTGTTTTAATGTCTAGTACCAGCTTTTGTATTACACACGTGTACACCGTTTGGCAGGTTAAACATTTATATAGTTGTTTCTTGTCACATCTATTTCAGCCTATGCCACATCTTATAAAACTTTTTGTTTCATTGAAAGCCCTCAAACAAAACAAACAAACCCTCAGTAACCTTCTAAAACCTATTAATTTAATACTAACACGTACAACTATATACATCTTCAAATACTGAAGATTTACCCTCGTAATAGGAACAAACGTCCCACATTGGCAGACACACTCACAGACTTGAGCTAACCTAAAAAATGGTTATCCATGCTAAGACTCATGGTGCAGCCTGTGCTTATACTAAGTGCTAACTAGTTCTGTCTTATCTTCATAGCTCTCCCACCTGGGAAAACCCCTGAATGCTTTCAGAGAGCATCATCTCTTAGCTAGTTTCTCTTTTCCTTTTTTTCTCCCAACCAGTCACTCTCCAGCAAACTGTAACTAAGTTCTTTATCAGATTGCCTCCTTGGAGACATGAGAACCAGACAGCCAATTTCTCATTATCAGATTATTTCTATGGCGAAATGAGGGTCAGATACAGAATACTAAGCATACATTCATTTGTTAAAAAAGCCTCAATGTGAAATATTCTTTTTCATTTACTTCCTTTTCTCTTAAAGTGTGTTACTAAATAAATCTAAGGTCCTTAATCCAGCCATTCCATCATGCAAAAATGAGAAAAAGCACATTAATTTTTATTTTGTCATGCTCTTTTAACCAGGTTTTTTTTTTTTTTTTTACATGGCAGTGCCTGTATTTCTTAAAACTGAACAAGAAGATAGAGGGAAGAGAGAAAGAAAGGAAAAAAGAACAGCATCATCTATTTACAATCCACATTATAGTAAAAAAAATAAATAAATAACGGAGGAGAATAATTTATAGCATGCATAGAAAACCATACACTAAAACAGTACTATTAAGAAAAAATGCTTTATTTACTGTTATTACCTCTTCGCCTCTACAAAGCATTTTTCTGAACATTAATGACATGAAGTAGGGTATACTTTAGAATCCCCCACAAGTCCAACAAATTCTGAGAAAGTCCAATATTTCCAGATTTTCTTGTTCTGTCATATTTCACAAATATAATTATTGCACTTTAACCCCACATTAGGTTACTGGTTTTATTACTGTTCATCTCCATCTCCCAAATCCTGTCTCTGCTTAACTTCTAACATACTCATGATTATTCTAGTCAACTCTTGTGCTCCCCCCTTCCTTCTCTCCAACAATGTCCATTGAAACAGTGGAAAAGATTTCACAGGTACAGTCTCTCTGTGTTTTTTATTAGCAGAAGAACAAGAAGCAAAATCTCCTTCTGTTTTCACAGCTCACTTTTTGTTGGACAAACTTTTCTATTTCATCCTTATGTACTTCATCAGAAAATAATTTTGCCCTTCCAAGGAAGACAGCTGGGTGTAGCAGTTTTAATCTCACACCTGTGTCTCGGCATTCCCAGAACACTGGACTGAATTTACCCCTCATCTGCTTGGCGTACAATGAGTAATCATTCTCCACAAATATTCTGCTTTCTCCTTTTAGTATTTTGTCCTTCTGCCACAGTTTTGTCAGAATCAACTCCTCCTGCTAATAAGATTGCATCTTCACTATTAAAGGTCTATGCTGCTTTCTCATAGCATACAAACAATGTGTCCTTTCAACTAACAACTCCTGCTGTGGAATACCAGTACAGTTGCTTATTTGTGGTGTCATAAAATTAATGCAGTCTGTTCCTTCCAGTTTCTCTGGTATAGCAGAAAATCTCAGGTTTTCCCTATGTGCTCTGTTCTCTAATTCTATTATTTTTTTAAACATCTCTTCTTGAGCAGTCTCATATTCAGCCAACCTCTGATATTTGCAGCTTTATCACCTCATCTATCTGTTTAAAGCTTCTTTCATTTTTTTCCAATCTTTTGTTGTTTGTGTTGATATACTCCATCAGCATTTTGTTTATTTTAACTAGGTCTGTGTGCAGTTGTCTTGTACCTTCTGGTAGGTTACTGGTAGTAGTGTCTGAAGGTTGCATTGTTTTTTGGAGAACAGGTACAGAATTTTCCCCAGTAAGTGCTTATTCTTCATTTTTTGTAGCTGATGTTTTACAGGTGCTCTGTATTTCTTTCCTCCTGGCATCCTGAAAATATACTTACTAGCAATTACTGACATTTACCCATAAACACAAAAAGTCCAATGGCCTTCTCTCATACCTCTCAACCTCTTAGACCAAGAAATATGGACAAAGCCATACATAAACGTGGGGCAAAGGCCCAAAAATAGGGACACATTTTAAATATTGCTCTTAGAAACTTAGAAAGTTGATAGCATAACAGGTTTTGCATTAACATTAATTTTCTGAAGGGTGAGAAGTATGAAAATCAAATGTCTGTCATTGTTTAACTTCAATCTTTAATGGTTTGCCACTAATTTGCCAGAAGACCACAATTTTATGAAAAACAAACCAGAAATATGAGGCAAAAATCTGGACATTTTGCAAAAATCTGTACAATTGAGAGGTATGCCTTCTCTGTTGAGTTTCTGTTTTCACACTGGGAGAGCTAGAGTTAAGCTGTTACTCAATGGGCAGCCATCTTGGATGTCCCAGGAAAAAATAGTATTAAGCTTATGTGGAAGTGTCTGGTTGAATGGCTTGGAATGCTATGGGAGGAACTTCATATTGCGAGAGTGCATCTGGTGAATATCATGCGTAGAGCCAACAAGCGAAAGCTGCAACCCGATTCTAGGTACGTTTGGCTCTTCCAAAATGGAACTAGAGTTACTAAATCTATGGAGAAAAAGTACAATATTTAAAGAGGGGAAGCAAGAGTGTTTACCAACAATTCCTCACTACAGACCATGCAGAGGAAGAATGCATACCTCCCAGCAATAACGCTATCTAGAGCGCAGAATTTAAGACTAAAGCTGCTGTACCCCATTATTATTTATTTATTTTTTTTTAGATTTCACTACTCACAGAATAAAATACACTGACCCCAAATAGACCCAAATGACCCCAATCCTTTGACCCAGTGCACAGATCAATTGCTGATGTCATTTTGGTGGGATTTCACCTCACATTGAAGCATCTTGAAGAGAACAACAACTATGCCAGGCTGTTGTTCATACATTTCAGCTCGGTATTCAATAAAGAGATTAAAATGCAACTTACAGAAAATCTAATCAATCGTGGCATAAATAAAGGGCTGTACATCTATATCCTGGATTTTCTGACTGAAAGACTACAAAGGACCTGTGCTGGTAACAACATTTCAGGGAGTATTACAATCAACACTGGAGTACCTCAGGGCTGTGTGCAGAGTCCTCTACTGTTCACAATCCTTAACCACGACTGCTCTGCGAAAGCTAGCAACAACCACATCATCAAATTTGCAGATGACACTACAGGTAGGACTCATAAGTGGTGATGATGAGAGTGGGTATAGGAGTGAGGTCAACTCCCTGATTGAATGGTGCAATAAAAACAATTTGGACCTGAACGTCAATAAAACAAAAGAAACTAATATGGACTTCAGAAATAGCTCTGTCGTGCACCTGCCTCTCAAGATCAATGGTGAAGAAGTGGAGAGAGTCCAAACTACAAAGTTTCTGGAGGTACATATATCAGAGGATCTTTCTTGGAGTACAAACACAGGCCAGCTAATTAAAAAGGCCCACCATCGACTACAATTCCTAGGAAGGCTGAGCAAAAAGTACAGTTGTGTACACTTACCATAAATGTAGATGTTCGAGTGTATTCACTGTTGCAGTCATTACATTTGGGTAATCTGCTGGCAGGTTGCCCTCAGTCAGCCTGAATATCAAAGTCTTGGGTCCTGCGTCAGCTGTTGTCACCTCTTCCATGATGTCAGGTCGTCAGGGGTATAAAACATGCAGCCAACACCATTTTCTTCAGTTTTTCTTGCCCCAGATGTCAGGTTCCCCCAAATGGGGAGCAAAAAAAAAATATATATATATATATATATATATATATATATATATATATATATAAAAATGCAATTCTAACATAAACTTTACCTTCATCTAAAAGCAAATACTCCGCAAAGGCTGTAGAATATAATGAAGGAAAGAGAAGTTCTAGAAAAAGGGGGATGGTGGGTGGGTAACCCGGACTGCAACAGTGAATACACTCGAACATCTACATTTATGGTAAGTGTACACAACTATACTATGTTCTTCGTGTTTCACTGCTGCAGTCATTACATTTGGGAAGAATCCTAAAGCTATGGATGGGAGGCTGGAACTAAATAGCATTAAGAGCGGCTATAAGGCCCTGTAGAACTGCAGTGGCAAACCCTGTCCTGGACTTAGAGAAGAGAGGCAAATGATAACGCTTTGTAGAAGTATGAACAGAGCTTTAAGTAGCAGCTTCTAGAAGGTCTTTGGTTGGCACCCCTCTGAGAAAAGCTGCTGTGGTAGATATATCCCTGGTGGAATGTGACCTGATTCCCTTGGGCACCGGTTTATCATGATAAAATAGCAGAAATGAATGCAGTGGCTTATCCACTTTGAAATAGTCTGTTTTGAAATAGCCTTCCTCTTTGATCCTGCAGCAAATGCCACCAGTAGCTGCTCAGACGTTCTTAGAAATTTGGTCCTGTTTATGTAGAATCTTAGTTGTCTGTGTACGTCCAAGGAATGCAGAATCTGCTCCCCCTTGTTCTGCGGATTTGGGTAAAAAGTTGGCAGGTGAATAGTTTGGTTAAGAGCCACACTGGATACCACCTTAGGCATAAAGGAAGGATTGGTCCTGAGGGACACCCTGTCCGGGCAAAATGTAATAAAAGGCTCCACAGCCATGAGGGCCTGTAGTTCTGAAACTCTTCTTGCTGAAATGATTGCCAAAAGGAAAGCTGTTTTCCAAGATAAAAACTTTATATCCGCAGTAGCTGCTGGTTCAAATGGAGGCAGGGTGAGCTTTTCCAACACAAAATTGAGGTCCCATGCAGGAGTTGGTGATCTTCTGGGAGGCCTTAAATTTTTGGCCCCTCTGAGATACTGTTTTAGCAGAGGATGAGAAAAGATGGGAGGCTCTGTGTTGTAATGAGCCAAGATGGCAGAGGCATGGATTTTTATTGATGAAAAGGATAGGCCCTTGTCAAACATCTCAGTCAAGTATTGTAAAATCTGAGGAATATTTGGCTTTGCTGTGTCCGTCCCTTGTTCTTGGTTCCAAGCACAGAATCTCTTCCATTTATCAGCATAAGATTTTCTAGTACTAGGCCTTCTGGCTTCCAAAATGACATCCATCCCAGATTTACTGAGAGGTGGTGTTTGAATAATTATATGATCAGCCATGGTTCAGAGTTTGGAGCTGATTGTGTAGAATTTGATTGCTCTGCTGAGACAGTAGATGAGGTATTTGAGGCAAGTACCAAGGAGGGAGTTGAGACATATTCCTTAGAATTGGGTACCAGTGCTGGCGAGACCAGTCTGGGGCAATTAGGATAATTTTTGTTTTTTCCTGTCTGACCTTTAGTAAGACCTTGGGAAGAAGAGGCAGAGGAGGAAAGGCGTAGACTGATAGTTTTTTTCACCTGAAGGATAGGGCATCCACTTTCCATGCTTGTCTGTGCTATGTCCTTGTGCAAAATTTGTCCAGTTGATAATTTTGGGGAGAAGCAAATAGATCTATGTCCAGACTCCCCCATTTCTCTGTTATCATGTTGAAGACCTGTGGATCCAGTTTCCACTCATGAGGGTCCATAATATTTCTGCTTAGGTTATCTGCCAAAGTATTTTGTTTTCCTGGCAGGAATTGAGCTTGAAGATGTATTTGGTAAGTCAAGGCTGTGTCCCACAATGCCATGGCTAGTCTGCAAAGGGGGTACGAATGTGTACCCCCCTGCTTGTTTATGTGCCACATAACCGTGGTGTTGTCCGTCTTTATCAGTAGTTGTCCTGGATGAAGTAAGTCCTTGAAAGCTGTCAGGGCATTCTGAACAGCTAACATCTCTTTCTGGTTGATATGCAGATGCATTTGTTTTGGGCTCCATATGCCCTGAATGTATCTCCCCGCCAGGTGGGCCCCCCAAGCAAAGTCTGATGCATGTGTAGTTAGGGTTTGGGTGGCAGGGGGGTACAGTGAAAGACCGTCCCATGTTCTGGTGACATGTCTCTGCCCACCAAAGAAACTCCTGTTGTTGGCAGGGAATGAATCATTGTTTCCAGACTGTGACAATGTTGACTCCATAAACTTTTTAGATAACCCTGTAGTTTCCTCATATGCAGTCTTGCATATGGAATTAGTAGAATGCAGGATGCCATGAACCCCAAAGCCTGCAGAATTTGTCTTGCAGATAACTGGGGTTTTGTTGCCATCTGTTTGAAGTAAATAATCAGTTACCTTTGCTTGTCTGGCATAAGGTAAGCCATCTGGGCAGTTGTATTCAATCTTGCACCCAGGAATGTAATCTTTTGAGAGGGTACCAGTTGTGATTTCTTTTCGTTTATTGTGTACCCTAGGCATGTTAGAAGCGTTTTTACAAATGCTAGATGCTGAAGAATAATGTCCTTGTCTTCTGCTTGAATGAGACAGTCCAAGTAAGGATAGATTTGTATGTTTCTTTGTCTGCAAAATGCAATTACTGGTGCCAGGCACTTTGTAAAGACCCTGGGTGCAGTAGATAAGCCAAAGGGCAGTGCAGAGAATTGGTAATGCATAAAACCAGCCTTGAAGCGGAGGTATTTTCTGCATGATTCCCTTATTGGGATATGCAGTTATGCCTCTTTTAAGTCTAGAGTCACTAACCAAGCGTTCTTGCCCAGCATGGGCAGAAGCTGTTTCAAAGTCAGCATTTTGAATTTTGGGATGTCCAAGAATGTGCTCAAAATCGATAAATCCAGTATTTGGTGCCAGGCATTGTCGGTACCAGGAACAGTCTTGAGTAAAACCCTTGCCCTTTTTCCTGAGGGATGTAACTTGTTTCTGTGCCTCTGCCCACTGATTTTGTGGCAGATCTGGCCAACTGTTTGGAATTGGCAAGGTATGGAAATGAAATCTGTATCCCTGGGATACTATGTTTAATACCCACTTGTCCTGGGTTATCAACTGTCAATTTTGAGCAAGAAGTGCTAATTTCCCCCTAAGGGGGCTGCCAAAAGATATGTGATTGGTGATGGCAGAGGGAAGTCATTGACATTGTTTACTGTAGGGTTGTGCTTTGTTTCCTCCAGATTTGGAGGTACAGGCACCCCATTGCTTTGACCTGTAAGAACCCAGTGATTGGTACCTAAAGCCTTTTGAGCACCTGGCTTTGCCTTGCGAGGCTCTGTCGGACACAGGAAAGGACCAGTTTTTTTGTAGGCCAGTGTCTACTGAATCTTGGTGGCTGCACTTGTAAGAAATCTTTTACAGTTTGCATAGACTTAGCTTTGTCTTCCATTTTCTTTAAAACCTCTTCTGCCTTATTAGCAAACAGAGTATCATGCTGTAAAAGTGCATCCAACAATTTAGCTTTAACATGATCAAGCAGATTTTGCTCCTTGAGCCAGGCATGCCTTCTAATCACAGATTCAGTGACTGCGGCCCTGCAAGAGGCCTCCAAGGAATCAAAACCACATTGCAAAGTATGCTTTCCAACCTGTTCTGCTGCATGCAATAATTCCTGTAATCCTTTATTTTCCACACCTTCAGGAATCAACATAATTTTCTGTTTCAATAATTCCATAACATGCTGTTGATATTTAAGCATATGAAACTGGCAGTTTAAGGCCCTAATTGCCAAGGTTGCAGACGTATAAACCTTCTTTCCCCATCTATCCAGCGCCCTGGAATCTTTATCAGAGGGGGTAGGATTCTTAGCTGTTGAGGCCTTTACACCTTTGGGACCCTGTGAGATAGTTTCAGGGTCAGCAGCAGGATTTTTGAATAAAAATTTGTGGGAGTCAGGAACCCTGTAATATCTGTCTGGCTTACTAGGAGCCAGAGGCAGGGAATCTGGAGCCATGCTTGATTCCGAAAACACATCATCAACAATGTCTAATACAGGAGGGTATAGCCAAAGGCCTATGCTGAGGAAGAAGAAGGAAATCCCTAAGCCTCTTTTTTAATTCCGAGAAATCCTGACTCTCCCAATGAAAATGTTCCCTTAAAGTATGCAAGGTTTCTCCAAAGGAATAATCTTCAGGAGGAGATGCAGATGGGATGGACTCCTCTGCATCTGAATCCTCATAGGGTGGTATAGAAAATTTCTGATCAGAAGAGGAATCAGAAGAAATAGAAACCTGATCTGAAGATTCATAATCAGTATCTTGCCTAGGCCTCTTATCAGGGGGGGGGGGTTGGAGACCCCTGATCAAGTTAATTAAGTCCTCAGCCATTTTGATCATCTGTTTTTTAGGCATAGAGGCCTGAGCACGTGGCTCATGCGTCATTTTTTTAGCCTTAGAAGTTGCTTTTGTCTTTGTTTTTGAAGGTGGCATTGGTTTTATATAGAAATGTTGAGGCCTGAAAACACCCTCAGAAGCCGGTGCCTGCTCAGCGGCTCCGGACCCATCTGAGGGAAGAGACATCCACGAGTACAATACTCTGAGAATCTCGCGGCATGCCGGACTCCACATGGGTCTCGGTAGAGGCCTGCGACTGGAAAGTAGCGGGTATCAGGGGCTGCGAAAGCACCTCACTGAGTACAGGCGAACCGGCGACTGGCTTAGGAGAAGCTTCGGTGGTTTTGGACCTCGGCGGTCTGTCTCTGTCCTTTTCTTTGCATTTTTTGTGAATTCTGGTAGTCTGATTGCTATTCGACGACATTTCAGGGTAATTAAATCTGTTCCCAAAATATTCTGAAGCAAAGATAGACTGACGCTTAGTGTGTTGGTTAAATCTAGGACTAAACAGACAGCAAGGCACATTATGATCTGGGCCTAGGCAAGGAATACAGTACAAATGAAAATCCTTATGAGGTATTTGCTTCCCACAAGTAATGCAATTATTAACTTTTACTGACATCGTTAAGGAGCACGAAAAAGTTTCCCCAACGGGGTACTTAGCTTTAACTGAAGACTTCTGAAACTCGAATGTGAAAATTTCAGGAGTTGGCTGACCGGCACTTGCGAACTGCTTCTGTTTGGGCACAGTGTGGCAAGAAAGACTGGGTAAAATGGCTTCTGCTGCATATTTTATACCCCTGACGACCTGACGTCATGGAAGAGGAGAGAACAACTGACGCAGGACCCAAGACTTTGATATTCAGGCCGACTGAGGGCAACCTGCCAGCAGATTACCTAAATGTAATGACTGCAACAGTGAAACATGAACATCAAAGCTTTCTACGAATGCTCTAATTACCTTCTATAGAGGAGCCATTGAGAGCATCATCACCAGCAACTGCACTGTATGGTTCAGTAACAGCACAATGGCTGAAAGGAAGAAGCTGCAAAGAATAAGAAGAACAGCAGAAAATATCATGGGGTCTAGTCTTTCTACCTCACAGGAGCTCTTTGAGCGGAGATGTAAAAAAAGGTTCCGCAAAATACTGAGCGACACTTCTCATCCAGCATATGGCTGGTTCACTGAACTTGCTTCTGGTAGAAGGTTGTGGAGTATCCACTCCAGGACCTTCAGATTCATGAAGCTTTTATCCAACTACAATAAGACTGATTAATGCAGACATCAATCTGGCGCTATCAAAACTATAACAGACTGTTATGCTGTCACTCTCTTTTTTTTTCTATATAGCAATTCTATTTATTGCATACTAAAATTAATATATTCTCATTTTAGTGCAATTCCAGTCACTTCCTTATGTGCAACATCACCCAGTCTCACTTGTGTATAGTGTACATTTCATTTCATGCGTTATCTAGTAGTCAGTGTTGTCCAATGTAATAAATAGTGTACAAGCATGTGTGACAGCTACTTAGATATTTAGTTTTATACTATAGTTATTGTTTATTCTGTAATACCTATCATGTCTGTCTTTTTGCATTTGTATTCTCCTGTAAAGAGCTGACACTCGAAATTTAATTTAGGCAGCACTTGTGTTTCTTAAATGACAAAGTTTCTTTGAATCTTTTTTTTGTAATCTTTTGAAATAGGCACAGAAAGACCTAAACAGGTGAGCAAAAGAGCTAGGAGGGGGACAAAGTGACAGAGCAATTTGAAGATACTGTTGAAACATGACATCCCAAAGAAAAATCACTGGAAGGCAGAACTCCAGCATAGCCTTCCCATTTTTTTTTCAGTGGGAGATGGTGGAAAAGGCCAAACAGATGAAAATGCATACTAAAAAAAAAATATGCAGGGAAAATGCATGCTTTTCATTTGCCCCACAGCAATAACCTAATGGGACTGAGTGAACAGAAGATGAATAAAGAAGTAGTTATTGGTGCAACAGATACAAGTTTTATAAAAAGACAAAGTGACACTGCATGTTTATGTGCAAAATATAGTGCATGGGAAGCATTTTTCTTTTCTCTACATGTTTTCCATAACGAGCAAGGATAAAGCCTAGTCAAAGGTTACATCATACATCCTACAATACTGTGTATGCTGCAATCACAAACTACTGTGAAGGGGCAATGTTTTTCCTCTATTGACGTATTCATCCCAGGAAATCTACATAATTTCTAGAGAGGGTTGAGTATACCTGTGTAGAAAATTAGGAAATCAGAGCTCTGAACATGATTCCTGGATGAGGAAAGGCCACGGCTGTCACACAAAACATGCACCAAAAAAAATGTAGACAACCTCCATGTTAAGGACTATATTAAGTGGAAGAAATTAAGGTAAAAGAAAGGGGGATGGACAGCAAAGAGAAAGAAATGTTTTAAATTAAGCAATGGGCGCATACAGCAGATCAGAGATAAGAGGAATACACTAGGGCAATATAACTCAGGGAGCAGTTCTGTATAAAGATTTCAGCAGCAATTTCACCTTCAAATCCAAAGGTAAAGCAAAACGAGTAGGGAAGGCAGGAAAAAAAAAAGACGGTAGACTGTAATGGTAGGGTGCGGAAAACACAGACACCACATAAAAAATGGAAGTAGGACATTTCAGAACTGCTGAAACACAGTCAGCAGGATAGTAAGCCAGCTTGTTTGCATATGTGTTTACTAAGCAGGCATGTAGGGGAAAAGTTGCTTTGTTGGGTTGGGAGGGTGGCCTAATGGTTAAGGTGTTTGCCTTACAAACACAAGGTACAGGGTTTGAATCTCACAGGGGATAACTGGCTAGGCTTAAAATGGCTTGCAAGGGCAGTTAGCCTAGAACTAATCTATGAACCTATGAATCTATTTAATGCATACATCGTTTCAATACAATTTAGAAAGGCTGTGCTATTAATTTGTAATGACATAAAGCACTGCATAAAGTGGTAGAGATCAAAAGGGTGACAGCAGAAGAAATTTCCATTGACATGATGAAATTTAAGAAGGGAGGTTGAAGGAAATATCAGGTATGACAGTAACAAGTTGGAAAGTGAACGGGCAGACCAACCCAAACGAGAAAGAGTTCTTAAATATTTACAAATAACAGGTTCCCAGAGGAAACAAATTTTATAACAAAGAAAGTGAAAGCTAAATGAAGCCAAAATGATATCACACCACTAGAGTCGGAAGCTGGAGAGTTACGATTATGCACAATAGGAATGTGGAATTTAAGGCAGAAATGGAGTCCAAAGATTAACAAAAAAGAGTGGTAGGTGTCCTACGAAGATTGAGAGGACTGTGAGGAGAAGATACAGGTAGGGGATTAATAAAAGAGGGCTAGAGTAAAAGATAAGTTTTTAGACATGCATAGAGGGACAGATAGGAGTAGGGACTGATCAACTTTGCACGGAAGCAGAAATTATAAACTTGAGATGTAGAAAACCCTCAGCATACAAGATTTTTCCTACCAGATATAATATTTCAGATAGAGATGGCCAAAGACACTGTAGGGCCTCAGATATAGAGAGGAAAAAGGAAAGTAACAGAAATTGATAATAGTTACTGGTGAGTGATTAATGTAAGGGCAAAGGGGCAAACAGGAATTCCATAAAGAAAATGGAAACTGATTGGACTATACTGGGCTGACATCAGAGTTGAGGGATAAAAGATGTTACAGTCAAAGGGTGGGGAAGCGGCTTAAGATATTGAACATGCTAATAAGGTTAAGAAATGGGGAGGAAGTATGAAGGAGATGTATTAGTAGAAGCTACAGAGCAGTAAGAGATAGGAAAAGACTAGATGACCCTGACATAGCATGACTATGGAGCAACAAGATCTCTTCAGGGATCACAGGTAGAGACCGGGATAAAATTGCTTTGGTTCTATGATATGCCACCAAAGCAAGGAAGTTCTTAAACAGGTGATTTCATATATCAAATAAACCAGAATGTTCTCGGCGATCCCAAATCTGTGCTGGAGCTGTGAAGGGGAGGAAACTGGAGCATGGGAACATATATTCTGAAACTGTAAAGATTTACTTTAATTAACAAGAATTGGAGGTACTACAATGCAGCTAAACAAGGAAGGGATCCTTTTGCATAGTGGAAAAGAGATCAGGCAGCCAAATAGAACAGTAGGACATTTACCCTACTAATAACAGTTGCAACGAAGGCAATTACTAGAATATGGAAAAAAAGGGACACCCCAAAAACAGGTGGTCAATGGTGAATGAAATTAAGGAACTAGAGCTTGTGAATGGAGACCAATGAGAGTGGGAAAATGTGAAGGAAAAATAAGTCATTTGGAAAGCCCAAAGGGAGAAGAATGAATAAATGAACGAATAAATAGGGTGCAGAAAGCAAAGTCAATGTAAATAGTGTGAGTTAGATGCTTGCTAAACCAGGAGGATATCAAATTAATAATGGGAAGAGCATATACCGAAATTGGTAATGTTGATACATAAAATTTAGAAAAATCTGGCCTCTAAGTAATGTTTGGTAAAAATAAACACTATTTTGAATACTTCAACAAAACAAGAATCAGCAAACATATGTAACTAGGCTATATAAGAAACAGTCAACAAATTGGCTAAACTATTGATAATGTTGTCTCCCTTAAAGATAACAGTTTTTGGCTTGTAAAATGTTGACGTAAAGTGGAAATGTAAAGACAGATCAGTGTAAATTTGGAGGTGCACTATGGATGACAATTGCACTATTTGTAAGATATTTGCTGATGGAATAAACAGTTGCTTATAAAAATGGAGCATAATCAAATCCAGTAATACCATAACAAAAGCATCAGAGCAAATCCTGGCCAGGATTCAGAAAATCAATAGAAAGTTGGACAATTTTACAAATGAACTTTTCAAAAAAGACAATGAAGTTCATGAGACACCAAATGATTAATTGGCCACACCCTGACGTTACAACAGCAGACTACATCATTGAAGGAGCAGTACCTAAATATGGATGCAAAGTTGGAAATGTTTGAAGATAAGTAAATCAGAAAAAATAGTACCTGCAGAGAAAAAAACATTTGATTGAACAGACTCCCAGACAGACAGACAAGGAAGTAGACTGACTGGCATATATGAAAGAAAAGTTGGTGGCATGGACTGACTTATAAGCAAATTGTACTAAAATTGAGAGAGCACATAGAATATTTCAGCCAGGTCTCTGTGGTCCACAGCTAGGCAACTTCCCCATATTTTGGTACACTTCAAGACTTTTATGCTGAAGGACTAAATTCCCTCTTTACTCTGGTGGCCTGTGAAATACACAAAGTAGTAGAAGAAAATGTAATTTGAAACCATTGTTTGATTCCATACACAAAGAAAATAACATCAGTCTTTGACAGCAATGCATGAAAGCTAAGAAATGTAAAGTTCAAACTGCTGTAATCCACTTTTTTCAAGATTTTCTTTCCACAAGGGTCAAAACTTTTAGAGTCAGAAAAAGCTTTGAACTATGTATTGGAATATGATTTCTGCAGGATAAATGGTGTCTCTATGCATGAATCCAAAGAGACAAGTGGTGAAATAGTTAAGCAGAACCCTAAGACTTCTGCCAAAATGGAAAGGAAGTCACAGAAAACACACAGAGGCAGTTGGGCTGAGCAAAAAAAAAGAAAAGAAAGAAACACAGGCTGCCATCTTTAATTACAGAATACAGCAAAGGCAAAATCTGGCTTTGGCAACAGGAAAACAAACTCAGAGGAATTGAAACATTATGGACAATTCATCTATTCATCATGCCTTGTAGGATTATTAAGCAAGTGATATGGAATTAATCTCAACAGCATATGTTCAAACTCAGTGGCTCAAGTAAAGATGCACAAAGGTCTCCTGCACCCCAAGATTATCGGGTGGAACTTTTCAGGGGCACCCACTATTGTTAATTTTATTTGCTTACACTTATAACCATTGCCTACAATGATAATGAAATCCTCCATAAGGCTGTACAAGGTATAGGTGAAATACCGCTATTTGCTGATAATGTTTTGATATATTCCATGTCTGAAACAAGAATATTGGTTTCTACAGAAGGCTTTACCTGTTAATACATTCATACCTACAGAGCTGACTGCACTGTTTACTACTTCACCACTGCAGAACTAGTTGTGCGGGCTGCCTTGTCCCATTCAAGTTCCAGCACACAAATGTTTGGCCACACACAGCAAGGGTGCAGCCAGGTATACTCATTGTAATCTTGTGAGGACATTATTTTCTGTGCATTATATCAACATGGCTTTTTTCAAGTCATATTATGTCTACAACTGCCTAAATGAATGCCTTTAACAACAGATGCAGCATTGCTAATCTAAAACCAATATTTAAATAGTTTGAGGGTGAACAGCTGACAATGTTACTTAAATTTATTAAGTGATCGAGAGCCAGCAGTTTTGAGAGATGTCTCCATTTTTAAGTGATAGGTGTCCAGAGGGGTAGCGCTAAGAGCTTGAGAGTACAAAATGTAATTTGCTTGCTAGACTGTCAGACAGCACCATTTTATTTATATTTAATTGCCTTTGCTTAACAGAAATGTCTGAATGGCAAAACCTCTCTTCAGTAGAGGACTGAGGAGAAAAGGTTCACATTACAAATATCTGTACAGAAAGTTAACGAATTAAAAGCAAAAATATTCAATATACCTTTGATGTATACATAATTTAACAATTGAACACTATGTTAAATACATGCTGTAGGGTGCACACAGTATGTAAGCTCACTTCTGTAGAACATTCAGCATTATTATATGGGGTAATAAGTGTATGTACACAGTCAAATTTAAGTTTTAGTACACAGGCAGCAAATATGCATATGTTACACCAGCACTTAAAATTCAGCTGAGACCTGTAACCATGAGAAAAAAAGTGTGATTTTTATATCATCAGTTTCATTTGACTGCATAAGGCCATGATGCAACAATGGGGTCGACACACAGGCAGGACTATTTTGTTGCTATACGATTTTAAATTATAGGAGAGATGAGACTTTGAATAAAGAGTGAACACAGTAATGGGGTTGTTGCAAGTGCAGGACCATTTTGTAGCCAGGTATGTTTTCAATGAAATTTAAACTGCAAATGGAATGACATTTCTGCTGTCTGTTGGGACCAGTTCTACAGTTAAGCTACATATAGAGAGTATAGATAGTCATCATTATGATTTTTACATTTCTGACTGAACACTAGGTATAGGTTCAGCGTGTGGTTCTCAATGCATCTGTCTGGGATGAACAGTCTTAGGGTGAATAAAGGCTAGTAGATTAGGTAGCTCCAACTAGTTAAGAAAGTAAAGTACAAGACAATGATGTGCTCAATTAATGTGGTTACTTGTAAACTTTGCAATTTTATTGTAAGACTGCTACAGTTTTGCTAGTTGAGAGGACTGCACCTTGTTTAAAGATGATGAGACACCTAGGACACAAGTGAATATACAGGTCTAAACTATGGTCCTGCTTGCTTATTAAAAAGGGAAAGGTTTCTCAATATAAAGAATTCCTAGTTTATAGTTGTGTTTTTGAATTGCTTGCTGATGCGCTGATCAAATATTCAAGTATGCTAATTTAATATTCCCAGTAACTTTGTATATTGTACTAGCTTGATGATCATATATAAGCGCGCGCGCTCGCGCTCTCTCTCTCTGTGTGTGTGTGTGTATATATATATATATATATATATATATATATATATATATACACACACACACATAATATATATATGGATTCACTTCAGAAGCTCAAAATACTGAAATCTCGAATTTCAGTATCTCAAACCCAAGAAGTGGAATCTACAAAACAACTAAAACTAAAAACCTCGAATAGTGGAAGTTTTGAATTTCACGGTTTTACTACACACACACACACACACACACACACACACACACACACACACACACACACACAAAATCACTCTACTACATGAAAGCAGGGGGGGCAAGCCCCCATGCACCCCCCACACCTCCCCTATTTAAATATTCTCAGTCAGAGGTCGCACTACATACAAACACACACAAACCACCACCACACAAGCTACTTTCTCTTTGCAAACACACATCACAGCAACAAAACACACTGACACACACCACAGCCCCTACCCAAACCCCTTAACACACACACACACACACACACACACACACACACACACACACACACACACACACACACACTTACCTGAATACATAACCATAGCAGAACTTTAGAAGCACAAAATTCAAAACCTCCGGTATTCGAGGTTTTGAATTTTGCGCTTCTAAACTTTCACTATTATGTGGATATATATATATATATATATATATATATATATATATATATATATACTGAACACACACACACACACACACACACACACACACACACACACACACACACACACACACACACACACACACACACACACACAACTAATATTAAGTCACTACAGCTTGACTGTTAGGTTGGAAGACAAAAAAAAAGAAGTTATGTACTCACCATAACGTTGCATGTTTGCTGTTCTTGATCTCGCCTTCCCTTCTTGCTGTTTAGGGTTCGGAGCAGACCCTTGGCTTCAACTCAGCTGTATACTACAGCTTGAGAGCTTTCACTGGTTCGAGGCTAGCCCCTATCCCAATATGCCTAGCGGTAGTTACCCAGACCTCGTTTATGATAACCCAGTACTAGACTATACAATTAGAAAAGAGGTATACTCTATTTTACATATCAGAGGACACCTACATGTAAAGGTGTAACCCATCCGCAAGAGTAAGAAGGGGAGACTAGGACTAACCAAAATGTATAGTAGAAAGGAAACCCAGCCAGTATAACTAATAAAAACAAGGGATTCTTCTCGATCCTACAGGATGGGGGAAGGAGGGTGGGACGCAAGAAGGAAGGTGAGATCAAGGACAACAAACATGGAACGTTATGGTGAGTACATAACTTCTTTATGTTATGTTGTCCATATCTCGCCTTCATTCTTGCTGTTTGGGACAGCATCCTCTGCACCTGATTCTTGGATGGCTCACTGAAAAAAACCTCTTCAGGACCGTGGAACCAAAGGATGACCTGTTCCAGGAGGCCACATCTACTTTGTAATGAGTGATAAAGGTATGAGGATTATCCCATGTAGCTGCCGCACAGGCCGAATCCAAAGGCAGTCTGGCCTGAAAAGCAATAGAGATAAACCAAGGCCCTTGTTGAGTGTCCTTTAATTTTCCCTGGAAGTTTTTGCTTATACAAATTGTAGACATGTTTTATAGTGTCTGAAAGCTACTTAGATAAAGTCACCTTTAAGACTGTGCAACCTTTTTTATTGTCTGCAAAGGATATGAACTATTGGTCAGATTTTCTAAGGTCCTTAACCTGTGTAAACAGAATCATAACTGTCTACGAACATCCAATTGATGAAGCTTATACTCTGCCTTGTTGCCATGACTGGGGAAGAAAACAGGAAGCTCTATGGATTGATTCAAATTGTAGTCAGAACATACCTTGGGTAAGAAAGAGGGGTTGGTTCTGAGAAAAACCCGATCTTTATGGAAAATCAAGTACAGGGGACAAATAGATAAGGCCTGTAATTCTGAAACCCTTCTAGCTGAGGTAACTGCAACCAAGAATAGGGTCTTCCAAGTCAGAAATTTGAGCAGACAAGAAGCAGATGGTTCAAAGGGGGGAAGAATCAGAGCGTCTAAAACTAACTTTAGATCCCGGGGGGAGAGATTCTCTTATTGGAGGTCTTAAGAGGGTAGTACCTCTTAGGAATGCCTTGCACAGCATTTGGGACATGATATTGGACCCCATTTCTCCCATATGGAAATTAGAAATGGTAGCTAACTGAACCCAGACAGTAGCTGCGGCTGCTCCTCGCTAAAATGTTTCAGCAAGAAATTTGAGATTCTTTGAAACGGGTGCAGTAAAGGGATCAAGCTGATTTTTGCCTTCCCAACAAGAGCACCTCTTCCATTTACTAGCATAAAGTTTCCTAGTAGTGGGCTTATGGGAGGAAATCAAAATGTGTTGCACTGCTGGAGAAACATCGGGAAGCCTGGCTAAAACCAAAAGTGGAGAAACCAAGCTTGACAGTTTGAATGGAAGGATGGAGAGCCCCCAACTGATGGATCAAAAGATCTGGCACTGGGTCCAGGATCCAAGGCTCCCCCTGCAGGTGAGGCCAAAGGAATGGGAACCATATCGGACGAGGCCAGTAAGGGGCAATGAGGATTAACTTGCAAACTAATGACTGTGCTTTCTGAAGACCCTTGGGGATCAGGGGAGAGGGTGGAAAGGCATAAAGCAGTCCTGGGTGCCAAACGTGAACAAATGCTCCCCTGGGTGACTGTCCCAGTGGTGGGACTAGGGCAAAGTAGCTGCTGCATTTATTGTTGAGGAGGGGTGGCAAACAGATTGCAACATGGCTGGCCCCATTTGGGAAAAATCAAGTCCGCAACTTCTTGCTTCAGGGACCACTTGTGAGGCATCAGGATAGCCCGGCGGAGCTTACCCACTATCAGGTTGGATTTCCCCAGGATGTGTGTTGCAACCAGTAAGCATTGGGAAGACATCGCCCATTGTCAAACTTATAGGGCCTCTTGACACAAGGGGTAAGACCTGGTGCCACCCTGTCTGTTGATGTACCATACTACCGACATATTGTCCATCTGAATTGCTATAGTCCCTGTAGGTAGAGAGTCCTGAAATGCTTGCAATGCCAGAAGCATCACTCTCATCTCCAGGACATTGATGTGCAAGTGGTACTCGTGTTCCTGTCAAGTCCCTTGAACAGTCTGTCCCAGATAATGCCCCCCCCCCAATCTGGGAAGCGCACGTGGTCACTGTGGCTACAGTTTGGAGGGGTAGAAATGGCCTGCCTATTGTTACCGCATGGGAGTGAAGCCACCACTCCAGATTCTTTTGGCAGGATTCCGTGATCAGAATCTGATGTGTCATGGGTAAATCCTGGGATGACCATTGTGCAAAGAGGAGCCATGGCAGAATTCTCATGTGGAAGCGAGCCATAGGGACCAGGGTGATTGCCGCTGCCATAGAACCCAGGACCTTGAGGACAAATTTTGCCTGAATTCTGTTTTTTTGTCAACAGCATTGCAACTTGGCGACAGATCATTAATGCTCTTTCTTGAGGCAGCTTTGTTATCATGGCCCTTCTGTCTAAATCTGCGCCTGTAAAGGTAATATATTGACAGGGCAACAAGGTAGACTTAATAGTTTATGGTGAACCCTAGTTTAGAACAAGAATGAATTGTGGATTACCTTGCCTTTACTAGCTGATGCTCAGTGGTGACAGTAAGGAGCCAGTCGTCTAGATATGGATACAGACGGAATCCTAGATGACTCAGGTGAGCCGTAACTACTGCCATGCATTTGGTGAACACCCTGGGGGCTGTGGTGAGACCAAAGTGCAGCACTCTGAACTGACAGTGACTGGCTCCCAGCTGAAAGCATAGATATCTCCTTGACCGTCTGCCCATTTTTATGTGGTAGTACACATCCTGGAGATCGAAAGAGCACATCCAATTGTCCTGTCCTAGAAAGGGAAGAATGGACTGCAGTGTTACCATCTGGAACTTTGTTTTCTTGACTGATTTGTTCAGCCTGCTGAGATCCAATATGGGTCGCCAGTCCCCTGTTTTCTTTGGAATTGAAAAGAACCTTGAGTAAGTTCCAGATCCGATTTGGTCTGCGGGGACTACCTGGATGATTTTTTTTATTTAGCAACCTTTGAACCTCTAGGTTTGCTTGATCTCAAAGATTGGGTGGAACATCTGGGATAGAGTGTTGCCTTTTTGTCAGGGGAAGTTGGGCGAAGGGGATATTGTAACCTTCAGATATTATCGATAGTACCCATGTATCTTCTGTGATTGTCTGCCAGGCTTTTCGGTACAAGGATAACCTTTCCCGACTGTCTCTAGAGTCAGACAGTTGGGGCCTCCCTTCAGAAGCACTGGAAGGGCCTACCAGAGAAGGTATCTCTGTCGCCCTGATTATGTGGACCCCCCCTGCTGCTAGACCGACATCTTCTGTTGTTATTTCCCCTCTGCCCCTGGGGGGAAGAAATCACCGTGTGTGTCAAGCGAAGCTCCCTAGGATTTCCGGAACTAAATCTTTCTGCTCTTCTGGAGAAGAAAAACGTACTTCCACGGCAGAGAGTTTTGCCATCCTGTTCCCACCTGGTAAGAGTCTCTTTTACCTGTGGCTCGACTAAGGATGAGCCATCAAAGGAGGCGTTGGTAAAGAAAGACTTGAAGGGCTCCGCAAAATGACAAAGGCACATCCAAGAGTGTCTGCGTAAGGCCGCCCCTGTGCCTGCCGCCCTGCTCGCCCCATCGATTGTGTAAGAAATTAGCTGCATGGAAGAGTTAACCACCAAAGTCAAGGTCGCAAGCTGAGAAGCCGCCTTGTCACAGGCTCCAGCAGCTGTAGGTTCCTGTAAGGTATCTCCTCTTTGTGGAGATCCCTTTGAAGCCTTGTAAAGTGAGACAAATAGTTAAGCGACCTAAGTGTAAAGGTCGCTGAAGAAACCATACGCTTCCCGTACCTGTCCATCATACAAGACTCTTTATTCAGCGGATGAACAGATGAAGTTTCTGCTAGTTCCTTCTTGGTGGCTGCTGCCACTACCATAGCATCAGCGGGAACACCTTTAGATAAGAAGGTTCTGTCTTCAGGGGCTATGACTTTATAGCCCCCCGCAGAACTGATTCTATCGTGTCTGGAGAGCTCCACACCTTTCAACTTACTACGTGCTATAGTGGGTCGAAAGGAAGAGATACCCAAGAGGTGGAGGGTCGGGAACTGAATGCATCCAGGTACACTGACTCGTCTTCAGTAGAGACAAGGGACTTCCAGTCACCCCTTGTCTAAGGATTTCTAAGATGTCTGTAAAAAAGAGACATCTTCAGATGGGGACCCTTCTGAGTCATCCAAGTCTGTGTCTGATGTCAAGGACTCAGGGGAGTCCACATGCTTCCTCTTGCAAGTCCTCTTCCGAGGGACCTCCTCTGAGGGATGCTTGGGGGGAAGTTTTGGAAGAGGTGGGATCGCCCAATGGGGTGTCCTGGAGCATGGGTTCCCTAAGGTTGGGGTGGAGGGGGGGGTTCAGAGACCGACACCGGCACCGAAGGTAAAGCAGCCAATGGAGCCGAGGGTGGAGCTGTTTCAGCAGACAGCAAACTCCTCATCACCTCGAAGGCATTGTGGTCCTGACCTGAAAGAGTCTCCAGCTCCAAAGAAGCCAGAGACTTTGAACTGAGGGCGATGGCTCCGTGCCCGAAGTACGGGCTGAGCTGGCCTTCGCCGAAGCTCTGAGAGGGAGTGTAGGGTTGGACAAGGGTTTGATGCTGCTTCCCCCCTCAAAGCCGATGAGGGGGCATCGGCTCCCAGATCCCTCGATAGAAGGGGGTATCGAGGAGATCAGAGCAGTAGTCGGAACCAAAAGACCGGAGGTTACTGGAACCGATGGGTCCATCACTACAACTTCCATACACTCTGGCTCTGAGCTCAGAGGAGTCGGAGGAGGAATTGAGACAGGTGTTGGTTGAGCTGTCGGGCACCATTTCTGTCTGGGATGGGCCCGAAAGTATTTTAGCTAATGCTGGTGTCCTAAGAAGCCTCTTCACCACCCTCTCCACATTATCATCTGAGAGGCTCCTGGATGACGAATGGGTTGAAGACCGGTGACTGGTGACTGCCTGCCACAAATTGTAATAAAGGAGACTGTGGAGCAGACTGCTCCGGTTCCAAGGCAGGAGACCTGGATTGCTTACGAGACCTTACTGGCTCCGAAAAAACAGATGGAGCCGTAGGTGAGTGTTCTTGTCGGAACCGACAGTCGGGTCCAACTTACCTTGTAACTTGCCCTTCTCTTTAGACAGATCCAAAATTGGAGCCGAAGAGGATGAAGGCTTGGGTTTTTCCAGCTTTTTGCTGGCTGAGTAACCTCCATAGCAGCATCAAAGGGGCCCTTCAGTAACCCTCTTAAGATTACTTTCTTTCCTGCAGGACTTGTGAACTAAATGCATGGCAAACAGAACATGAATCCTGCAGGTGAACAGGCCCTAAAAACAATACACGCAACTCACGTGCCTGTCAGTAAGGGCCATCATTTGACAGCATGACTCGCACTTTTTAAAACCCGAAGGTTTCAATTCCTTGGCAGGATCTTTCGACATAATGTCGAACAGCACTATCTAAATCCAGACAAAGAAAAAACACACTACTAACAAGGTAACTAGCCAATACACCAATACAGACAAAAAAATCTTTTTTTTTTTTTTTTTACACACAGGAAAGAAGAGAAGGGGGGTAGAGCCTTCAAGTTAAATGGCAACTCCTTAACTTAAAGGAAGGCAAGAAAAGCGAAAACCCTCTAAGTTAAATGGGTTTAGAAGAGGGGAAAGGGCAGAGAGAAAAACGGTTAGTCCACAACAAAAGCAAGTCACTCGGACAGGATAGGGAAAGGTAGAAATACAGAGGACAACTACTGTTAACAAGTTAGATAAGATAAGCAAGACATTTTTCTTCAAAAATTATAATAAAGAGAAAAACACTTTGCCTGAGCCGGTATCTGCAATCTCGACGCTGTAAGTGGCAAACAAGAACTGGGTAACTACATTTAGGCATGCTGGGATAGGGACTAGCCTCGAGCCAGTTAAAGCTCTCGAGCTACAGTATATGGCCGAGTCAGAGCAGAGGGTCAGCTCCAAACCCTAAACAGCAAGAACGAAGTCGAGATATGGACAACATAACATCACTGGTTTCATTTTGTGTGGATTTAGCAGAAGTTTTGATTGTACAAGACAGTTTTCATTTTTTGTAAAGGAATGCTGAAGGTCAGACTGGAAGTGTTCATATGAACAGGCTACACATATAATTGCTGAGTTATCTGCATAATGGATTTCATTTGCTATGATAGGCTGTATTCACTTTGTAAATACATTGAAGGTTCTAATCCTGAACCTTGTAGCACACCTATTATTTGCTAAGGAGATGACAAATCATCAGCCCAGCGCAAACACTATTCAGTGGCTGAGGTACCTTTAAACCACTTTACTCTGTTGGGGAGGCGAAGTTCTTTGAGTCTAAACAGTATGATGTGAAACTGTATTGAATGCCTTGGACAACTCCAAAAAAGAAGGATGCAACCATGTCACCTTGACGTCACTTTCTACAAATATAGTTTATGAAAGTTAATAATGCTG
Organism: Protopterus annectens; assembly: GCF_019279795.1. NCBI lineage: Eukaryota > Metazoa > Chordata > Ceratodontiformes > Protopteridae > Protopterus > Protopterus annectens. Next base: position 1,743,869,771 of record NC_056728.1, read on the forward strand.
TTTCTATGCTATGGCATGGCCTACATCCATGCTGTGTTGTACTGGCTTACTCTCTCTGTTGGTTTATCAACTCCAGGTGAACAAATTTTCAAGTATTTTAAAAAAGAGAGAACAGGATGGCTATAGGGCTGTAGTATTTAAACAGACTTACTACATTTATTTAAGGGGATTAAATGAAAGTTACGTACTCATCATAGGAGAGGGTGGCCTAATGGTTAAGGTGTTTGCCTTGTAAGCACAAGGTACAGGGTTTGAGTCTCACAAGGGATAATAATTGCTGGCTTAAATGGCTCGCATGGGCAGTTAGCAAGCCTAATATCTATATCTAAATCTAAAATACTGACAGACATGTTGTTGTCGTCTCTCCTCAATGGATGGGTCTCTGATCAGGCTACAGCCACTTCCAAGCTCTGGATTCAGTGCTCAATCTCTTCTCCCTACCCATTACACATAATCCCTGTGAGAAAAGCGAGCTACCTCAGATTGAGTTTGCCTGCTTAAAATAAGTACTGAAAATTTTAAAATATACGGTATGGACAACCTAAGATTGCAGCTGACATAAATACTGATAACTTCCATAAGGGGATGGTGGGGGTCAGAGAGAGAGAGAGACGACCTTCAGGAGCCACAGCAAGGTCAGCCAGAGCCATCTCAGAAAAAAGTAAAGTATACTGTAAACAAACTATACTTCCACAAAATAAGGAGGGGGATGGTGGGAGGGTAGTTGAAGAAAGGACAGAAACAGACAACACCCATCTATATCATTATGGTGAGCACATAATTTTTGCAACTAATGCTGTCTTTCTGTTCGCTCTTCAATGGATGGGACAGAATCCTCAGCTACTTTTATACCTGGGAGGTCTCATCGAAGGATATTCTGTAGCACAGCTGAACCAAAGGAAGCTATGTACTGCATACCTGTTTTGTAATGTGAGATGAATGCATGAGCCTTGGACAAGGTACCTGCAAGTACACGTCATCAATTGAAATTCTAGAGAAAAAGCTGGAGATGAAGCTACAGATCTGTTAGAATGAGGTTTTGGGGACGAAGAGAGAGGATTCCCTTTTCCTGATAAACAACAGAAATGCACTGAGTTGATTAGCATGAAACAGTGACTTTGGATGCTGATCTTCCCAATTTAACAGTAGAGAAGGACAAAAACAACTGATCAAATTTTATAAAGGGTTTTGTCCAATGTAGATAAAAATGTAATAGATAAAAATGCAACCGTTTATGAACGTCCACTACATGCACAATATATTCACCCTTGAGAAATTTGGAAAGAAACCTGGAAGACTAATGGACAGATTAACTGATGATTCAGAAACCACCTTGGGGAGAAAAGAAGGGCTGGTTCTCAGAGGCACACAGTCCTTATGAAAAATTAGGTAGGAAGACTTTGAGAATAAGGCGTGTCTCAGAAATATCCAGGCAGAAGTGATAACAACCAGAAATAAGTTTTCCATAACAGAAACTTCAGGTTAACATTTGCAGCAGATTTGAAGGCAGAGATAGTCAGGGCCTGACAAAAAATAGTATCATCCCATGGAGGAACTGGATCTCTAAGTGGAAATTGAAATAGAAATGCACCTCGAAGGAAGGCTTTGAACAATTTAAGAGAAGCTATGGGGGGTGTGATTTTCCCCTATGTACAGGAAGTAATTGTACTAACTGTACCTTGACAGTGGAACAGCTGGTGCCACCTTGGAAGAGATGTGCAAAGTCATCCAAGACTGTTAGAAGAGGGGCTGAAAAGGATCAATATTTTTCTCTATAGTCCAAATAGAAAACCTTCATTTTCTTTTATAAACCTTCCTAATGGAAGATTTTTGGAGGAGGACAATATGTGGACAACTGGGGAAGACATCCTGGCCTGTCAAACCATCACTGGAATTGGAGAAATCATAAAGCCAATCTGATGGACAGAACATTTGGGTGAGGCAACCTCACAGTGGATCCGAGCCCAGTACCCAAAGAATGTGAATTAGAAGAGACCACTGGAGGGGAAACCACACTTATTGTTGGCCAATAAGGGGCTATGAGGATTACCATTACCTTCACTGCTGCTTTCTGTAGGAACTCTGGAAGCAGGGGCATTGGGGGAAAAGTCGTAAAGGAGTACTGAGGGTCAAAGGCACATCACAGTATCTCTGGGTGACTCCTCCTTATGGGGGAATTAAAGTGAAGAACTTGTTGTATTTGCTGTTGTGGGGAGAGGCAAAGAGATGAAAAATGGTTGGCCCTAGTGGCTGAAAAGACACTCCGTTATTAATGGGTTGAGGCACCCCTTGTGAGGCAGCAGGATGGATCTGCTAAATTTGTCTGCCAGTATGGTGGATTTTCCAAGAATATGTGTTGCAATTAGAAAGTGATAGATATCTCTCATTGCCACACTCTAATGGCCTTTTGACACACAGGATAAGATCTGGTTCCTCCTTATTTGCTGATGTATCAAACCGTCATGTTGTCTGGATGGATAGAAATCACACCCAAGGGAAGAGAGTCTTGAAAGGCCTGAAATGCTAGGATGACTGCTCTCATTTCCAGTACACGGATGTGAAGACTGGCCTCTGTCTGTGACTACGTGCTTGGACCATCTTTTACAGGAAATGCTTCCCAATACCCCAGTTAGGAACCATCCCAGTCACTGTGGCTTGTCGGAAAGGGAGAATGAATGGACGTCCTTGTAGAACATCTGGAGATTCTAGCCACCACTGTATGTAGGTCCTGCAAATTTTGTTAGACTCACTAGAAAGGATAAAGGTTGTTTTCTGATTGACCATTAAAGAACACGTACAGAATCTGGCCAGTGGCACTAATGTGATTGAAGTATTGATGGAGCCTAGATGGCAAAGAATTAGTCCTGCAAGTGGCTTCTGGCAAGACAGAAGTTCTACAACTTGTTGGTGAAAAGATACAATTCTTGAAGGGGGAAGCTTCAATAACAGAAACCTCGTGTCCAAAGTTGTTCCAATGAATTCCAGAGATTGAACTGGTTGTAACCTAGACTTTGTTTAAATTCATTGCGGTTCTAAAGTTTGTGCAGAGCTGCAGCAAGGATTCCCTGGTTTGAATTAGACTCCTGGAAGGGACAGTGATAATCCAGTCATCCAGGTATGGCAGCAATCAGAAATCTTGCAATTGTAGATGAGCTGCCACAATTGCACGCTCTTGGGGAACACCAGTGGGGCTGTGGTGAGTCCAAAGGGCAGTGCTCTGAATTGGAAATGACTGGCTCCCAGCTGGAAGTGAAGATATATCCTGGAGAACCTGTCCACTTTTATGTGGTAATGTACCTCCTGAAGATCTATCAAGCACATCCAGTCAGCTTTCCTCAGCAAGGGAAGAATGGAATGAACCATGGCCATCTGGAAATTCATTTGTTTTACAAACCTGTTTAATTGGCTTAGTTCCAAAAGTTGTCTTAGGCCCTGTTTTTCTTTGACACTAAAAAATCTTGAGTAAATTCCAGATCCCCTCCAGTCTGGAAGGACTTCTTGGATGACTCTATCTCTTAGAAGTCTCTATGTCTGAAGCAGCTACTTTCTTTTCTGAGAATGGAACATTGGGAGTTCTTTTCTGAAGTGACAGAGGAGTATGAAAAGGTATGACAGTTTCTGGTTACAATCCTCTGCACCCCTTTGTCTTCGTTGATGATCATCCAAGTTGTTTGGTGCAGGGACAAGCACCCCCAAGTGCCTCCACAGTATGACGGACAGGCAAACATTCAGGAATGCTGGAAAGGCTTCTCTAAGAAAGGAACCCTGAAATGTTGCTTTTGCGGGCCACATCTACCTCTTGGATTGTGTCCATTATGACATTTTCCCCTCTGCCTCATGGAGCCATTTTTCCAGAAGTGTCAAAAGAAAAATCCTGGGATTTTTAAAATAAAACTCTCTTACCTCCCTTCTGATTTCTGGAGAGGGACCCTTCAGGAGTAGAGAATTTGATCCCTACAGAAGAAAGATTTGCCATCCTTCTTGCTTCTGGAGATGGTTTCTTTGACTTTGGGACCAAACAAGGTTGATACATCATAAGTAGAGTTGATGAAGAAAGTTTTGAAATGTTCCACAAAAATCACAAAGCCAAATCCAGCTGTACCTTCTGATGGAAATGCCTGTACTGGCTGCTCTAGATGCATCTTCTGTAGCATTAGAAATAAGGCACACAGAGGCATTGGAAAGTGACTGGAGTGCATCAAACTGTGAATCAATAGTTTTCTTTTGATCTGCAGACAAGGTCCCTGGGACAGGATTGGCAATCTCTTTTGTCAAATCTCTCTGAAAGCAAGTAATGTATGCCAGATAAATTCAAGGCTCTCACTGAAAATGTAGATGAGGCATATATATGCTTCCTGAATTTGTCCAAAGCAAACAACTCCCTGTTAGTTGGATGGACAGAGGAGCTGTCTTCTGCAAGCTCCTTTTTAGAGGTCACTGCCACTATCAAAACTAGGCCCTTGCTCCAAATGAACTTATTTTTAGGAGCTACCAAAAATTTATTGGGCTTTTTGGGGATAGGTTCAGCAGTGTCTAGTTCTTTCCATGCTCGGGTTGGGATC